>NC_142895.1:8300000-8402500 GCF_054131105.1 Drosophila navojoa | reverse complement strand
AGTCTACTGCTGATCAGTTTGGAATCATCCTAATTTAAAAACATCTAGATGTATTTATAGAAAATAGGTTAGGTTTTACACTTGGAAGTACTAGAAATAGCTGTATTGATATTTTCCTAAAATATCTGTATGGAAAATACGATATACATAGATACACTTTCATCAGACCAACAAAAAAATATTGCATCTTCCACAATTTTAGTTGATCTTTTAAATAAAGATTTTCCTTAAATAAAGATTTTCCCTGAATTATTGTTAAGAAAAGTTTATTTTGATCAAAAAGTTTATATAAGAGATAGGTATATTAATAGAACATGTATTACTCATCTAGATAAACAGCAAAATGATTTTCCTTGGAAGTTGAACTGAATTAAATGTTATTGTTTACTCTATGAGAATCATTTGAATTGCGAATTTGAACTCGGATCTAAGAGCTACTACTCAAAGCTATACGAAATATCAATATATAGATATGAGGATAATTGGATACTGTATATGAAATATATTTCATATATGAAAAGTTCCTGAAGTCTTCCGAACTAATACCAAGCCCATGAATACCTAGGGTATCTAGTTTGACCATATTCGAATTCATATTTTATTTATTATTATTTCTATTGATCGAATAGCTGGAAATAAAAAACTCCGTTAAACTCGAGCACCAAGCAGTTACGCAGCTCTATTTTCACTTTTCTTCAATTTCAATTGAGTTTTTTATTTTTATGATTTTTTCGGTGGGCTTCTCATGCAGGTAGTGGGTAGTATGTCGACTATAGGCTCCATGCATCTTTGCCTTTTATTATGTGAGCGCTCAGCTTCCACAAAACGATTTCAAGGCGAGTCACGATTGCAAATTGAAGAAGAAAAACTCCAAGCCGGGCCTCAGGGCCAACGAACAGAGAAAGAAAAACAGAAAACAAAAATAATAATCTGTAATATGGGAGGCAAGTGTAGGCAGGCCAATAGATGACAAACCAATCACGACTAGCTAATGCCCTATAAACAGGGGCAAACAGGAGATGTAACCGGAACCAAAAAATATATTCCCAATATGTAAATATTGTCTTTTATATGAATATCCTGAAGAGTTGTTTTTAGATTTTACTGACCATCCGTCTCTATGTCTATTCATCTCCATTGAATATAAATTTACTGTATCCTATAGTATATCAAGTATATAATATATTGATTTTACTTGTTTTGTGTGATAGATGTCTAATTGAGAAAGTGTTTTTGCGACATTCTCATTACATCGATAAATATCGATATTGCATTCGAAATTATTTAAGTAAAGTTTTTCCCATTTAATTACTTAGCAGATTAACATACAAAATTGTTTGACTCTTTACTGTATTTTTATGACTTATACCTAATATCGATAAATATCGATATTGAATTTTTAGTAATTTAAGAAAATTAGTTTCTTACTCCAATTTTTGCTTAACAATATATACATATATACATATAAAGGTTTCTACGATTGGAAACAGTATTTTTATGGCATAGAATCTTATTTTTAGACCTTTATTTAAAGACAAAAGCCCCGCATTAGTATAATATATGTTAATCAATTGTTTCCAGGTCAACATTTTTAGCATATCCCACTAGGCATTAAATATTTTTTTATGACAACATTTTGAAGCACTCGTAAAGTGTATATGGAAATTGAGAACAAGAACAAAGGCTTAAGTTTTCTATAATGATGCTATGCATATTCCGAGAGAAATTAGGAGGAGGTATATATATATTATATATACGTATGATTTAAATATTTGTATATATGTATATATTGTGCTCTCTCTCCCTCTAACTATTTGTTTATAGGGTATGCAATGCGTTGCTATGTTTGCTGTTTGTCAATAAGCAAAGAGAATGTATGAGGGAGAGAGAGAGAGAGAGTATGGGAGAGAGAGTTGACAAGCCAAATGATAACAGAGAGCAACGGAGCAACGGAACGCGAGAGTCAAAAAGCTGTGAATGTTGTTGTTGTTGCTTAGCTGTCTATCAGTGAATGTTAAGTGAGTGTAAATGTTGTTGCTGTTGTTGTTGCCGGACAATGTTTGCCATTGTTGTTGCTGCCGTTGTTGTTGCTGCCGTTGTTGTTGTTGTTGCTGTGCGAGCAAGTCTTCATTTGCGTCTACGTCTTCTCTAGTCAAGTTGTGTTGGGAGCGAGTACCATTTGATGCGCTGCTCTGCGTTGTTGTTGCTGTTGTTGTTGTTGTTGCTTAATGGCTGGTTAGCGGACCTGGCGACTGGCTCGGGCTGTTGCTGCTGCTGCTGCTGCGGCTACGACGGCTACGGCGTCTGCTGCTGCTGCTGGCGATTGCCGTTTTGCGGATTTTCATAGTTCAGTGCGCTTTCCAGACGACAACGCTGACGACAGCAGCTGCCGCGCGTCTCTCTAAATATACAAAGATATATATATATATACACAGTTCTCTGATTTATTTAATTGGCAAACAACAGCGGCGACAATTGCTCTTGAAAAGTGCCAAAAAAAAAAGGAAAAAAAAAGCAAGACGGAAGAGAAAAGATAAAATTGAAACAGTTTTATAGCTCATAAAGTGCTGTGAATGTAACGCTTGACATCATAATATATAAACACGCACACACGCACACATATGCCTAAACACCTGTTATGTGTGCTGGCTGTTGCCGCTGCTGTTGTTGTTGTTGTTGTTATGCAATTGTAAAATGCCGCAATTTGATGAAACTTTTTTGAGCGACTGCGCGCTGGCCGAACGCTGGCGTTTCTATTCGTATACGGTGAAGCAACCGCTGCCAGATGATCAACATGATCAGCAACAACAACAACAACAACAGCAGCAATCAAATCAGTGTGCGCGTTGGTCAAAGCGTGATAACAACAACAACAATAGCTGCAGCAGCAGCAGCAGCGGCAGCAACTACAACAACAACAACAACAACAACGCAACGCTGCATGACATCAAATTCCACAGGCGGCGCGAATATACAAAATTGCCACGTTTGGCTTTATCAACAGCAGCAACAACACCAACAACACCAGCAACAACACCTCAATGCACACCATTGACACCATCGTATTTGCTGGTCAAGAATGTGTTGCTCTGTAAGTGAAAGCTACAACAAGTATGCATATGTCTGCACACACACACACACACACACACACACCCATACACACACACACATACTTACATCTCTGCAGATATGTGTGTTCATTGCGGGTTTTCTATTATTTGTTTGTTTGTTTTTGTTTTTTGCTTTTTGTTTTCTGTCTCTCTCTCTCGTGATTTGGGTCTGGGTGGGCGGCCGTGGTTCGTTTACCGTTTGGCATTTTGGCTCGTTTGCCGTGTGGTTGCCGTCGTTCATCATGCAAATCAAATAGCAGCGGCACATGTTGCATGCCCTATGCCAAATGGAGCATATTAGCTAAATGAGCTTAAGCTGGCGCCTAAACGAAACCTGCTCTCGATAGCTCAATAACGATACAAGTTTGCTGCAGCTGCCACTGATGTTATCGATTCATAACTGTTTACTTTACTTGTTTTACTGCAGCTGCCTTCATTTCAAGTTTGTTATCGATAGCTGAATATCGATAAAAATCGCGTTCCCAAAGTTTTTGTTTTATAACTTGTTTGCCTACTCTCACTCGATCCTTTAGAGCTGTTATCGATAGCAACATATCGATTGATGCCTCATGTCCTTCATTTTTATCGATAAGTATTCACCTGTCAGTCTGTCGCTTTGTGCTTTCCTTTATCGGCAGGCGAGTGTTATCGAGTTATCGCTTCCGATGTGTCAGAGTATCACCTTTTCGATCTCCTTTCTGCGCTCGTTTCGCTCTTTCCATTTCTTTCTACAATTCACATTTGATTTCCATCGGCAATTTAAAACAATCATCGCATAAACAAAACAACAAATCTCCTATGACGCGAACGGATAGTGAATATGAATCTATATATATGTATAGCCTAATATATATGATGTATGTATATAGTATAGTATATCTGAAATTTTCGTTGAATGTGTTAAAAAGCGACACGTGAAGGTCTTCGAAACACAGAGTTCATGACTAAGTATAAATATGTTATATAAAAACATATATATATTTGACAAGTTCATATACACGAAATTTTTATATATTATACTTGGGAATATACTATATGTAGTACTATATATACATATATAATTCATTATCATCCGCAGCGAAAAAACCAAAAGTAGCAAAAAATTTACGAAAATACTCAAGATTATAAATATATATGTATATATATGAATATATGTATATATGCATATATTGAAATATTTCAATAATTAATCCTCTTAAAAAAAAACTATAATCATATCATAATTGTGATGATATTTTAAGTTATATAAACATATCTGTTAATATTAAAAAACGAAAAATAAATCAATATTTTTTTTTTTTTTTTTTTTTTTTTTTTAATACAAAACCACATCGTATCACTAATTACATCTATACTTATAATATATGTATATATGACTATTATATTCGATTATGATCGATATATGAATAAATTCAAAACTTAATTTTGTTAGGGAATGCACGACTTATTGATGCACTACAGAGCTACAGAGCTTTATTATAGTTAGACTTGTATCTTTTATGCAATTGAATCTATAGTACACAGTTATATATTATATATAGTGCATAGATATTCTCTTAGGTGCATCTACCTCTAGATAAAATATATATATTTACTATATCTCATATCACTGGAGGTAATCCCTACTGCCTCTGAGTCTAGTCAAGGGACAAAATGTAGATGTAGCTTACAATTGGAGCTTACATATGATATCGTAGATATTCATGGCTGATTACAGGGTATGCGCTATGAGAACGTGCTCTGATATAGTGGTACGTGAACCGTATTCTTGCAATTCGATAAGTGCTTAATAGGCGCTGCATAATACAACTGAATCATGACTGAATGCAATGAATCATGAATGCGTGATAGGTCTTTGCGTGTGTGAGTATGTGTGTGTGTGTGTGTGTGTGTGAGTTGCCTATTATTGCACAGAGAACGAAACGAATATCCAGTTGAATAATCCAACAGTCAAATACAGATCATGCAGCTCTCGATTGCAAATCCCAATTGAAATTACATATACATACATATATATAGATCGAAAATAGCTAATTGAAGATAATGTTTTATCTATCTATAGACGGCAGCATCAGTTCTCCATCCACGCCCAGTAATTGCTCGGGGTCGGGCGGCGGCGGCTGCAACAGCAGCAGCAACAACAGCATCAACAGTGGCAGCATCTACGCGGCTCACTCTTCCAGCGCATCATCGACGCCGCCGCCACAGCCGCCGACAACACCGTTGCAGAGCGGACGAGCCGGTGGCGTGCCACCTGCACCACCGAGCAGCACATCGTCCTCGTCGTCATCGGGCGGCGGCGGCGGTGGTGGCGTCAGTGGATCGTCCGGCCATAAGAACAGTTTGAAGGGCACAAAATTGGCGCGACGAGCGCGCTCCTTCAAGGACGATCTGATTGAGAAAATCTCACTGATGCGCACCACAAACAACACGCTCGGCCGGTCGCATTCGCCGCACAGTCCGCGCAATAAGCATGCCACCAAGCCGCCGCCCACCACCGAGGAGGTGCAGCGATCCACACAGACGCTGGAGACGCACGTCAAGGACATTTCGAATGCGCTCAAACACTTTCGCGATGTCATACTCAGAAAGAAGCTGGAAGTGCTGCCCGGCAATGGCACCGTCATCCTGGAGACCATTGCCAGCATGTATTCCGGTGAGTCTCGCAATGAGTAATCTCGTTCCCCCCGCCAACAGATCAAAGATCAATAACAAAAGCGTCCTCTCCCCGCTTGCAGTCATCCAGTCGTACACACTGAACGAGAACAGTGCCATCATGAGCTCGGCCACCCAGCAGGTGTATCAATCGCTTGGCAAGCTCATCAAGCTCTGCGACGAGGTGATGCTGAGCGAAAAGAGCACCGAATGCGCCTCCCTGAGCAATGAGAACGTCCGTGAGGTCATCGATCTGCTCGAGGATGCTGTGCGCGTAAGTATAGTATAACTGCATGTTAAACTTAACTGGAAGTTAATCGAATATAACCTCAATCTATGTCAGGATAGTCCTTTGTGCAGCCTTTGTCCTATTTTTTTGCTTTGCTTAGCTTTGCACTCGATCTGATTTCCCTTTGTGACTAACTGACAGTTAGTGTTGCGCACTTAACTGTCAGTTAGTTAATCAGCACGATGTCGCATGTAAAGCAATTAAGCCATTAAGCCATCATTTCTCGTTTTCGCTTTGTCCGCTTTAGTTGGCTTTTAATTGAATCGTAGTCAGTTATCGGCCTTCGCAAAGGCCAACTAAGTGCCTGTTACTGTGCTCTCAATTAACCACCTGCTACAATGCACAGCTTAACTAATTAATTATTAACTAATTACATTACTCTAAAGTAGAAATGTTATGATTGAAACACTTGAAACTTTTGAAATTTCTTATAAATCTTATAAACAAAAGTCTAACTGAAAATCTTGTTTGAGGTAAATTTAAAAAAAATGCTCTCTAAATATTAATTAATAGTTGACTTTTAAATGCAAATTCAAAATGTGCCAATTCAAAATGTGGTACTAAAAAATCCAGAAGCTTCTGTTCAAATTGCAGCTAAAGCTGTAATCGAGCTGTGAACTGAGCCTCGATTCGGTATTTAAACAACTAAAATACTAAAATTGTCATTTGTTGCTTACAGAATCTGGTCACACTGGCGCAGGGCAAACTCAAGGAGCAGGATCAGTGCACGTTTCGCTACAGCGGCGGTGGCCTGGGCGGCATCGGTGCCGCCGCCGACATAATGGGCGCCGTGACCGCCGCCAGCACGGCGGGCGGTAGTGTGCCCGGACTGCATACGCCGACCGATGCGGCCGCGGCGGCTGCGGTCGCGCAGCGCACGTCGCTGCCGGACATTGCGCTGACGCCCAAGGAGCGCGACATACTGGAGCAGAGCAATGTGAATCCGATGCGCGGCTCTCACAGCACCGAGAGCATACTGCGCGACACGAGCCCGCCGCCAAAGCCGCCGCTGCCCAATCGGTCGAGCAATCCGCCGCCGTTACCACCAAAGCGTCGCAGCCAGCCGCAATCGCAGCTGGCGAATGTCAATGCGTCCAATAGCAATATGAATACCAATAACAATACCAATATCAATACCAATATCAATACCAATACCAATAACAATGCCAATGCCAATAGCAATAGCAATACCAATGCGAACAGCAACTGTCACTCGTCGCAGGCGAATAGCCCGTTGCCCTATGCGCAGTCGCACAACATCAGCATCAATTCGGATCTGGACTGCAGTTCGAATTTCTCGCTGCTTAACTACGGCGTAGATCGGTTAGTTGAATATCTTAGATTTATATTTAGTGGATCGCTTTTCTCATTAACTGGTTCCTTATCTTTCTTTAAGCGAGTTTCTCTCACTAGTTCATTTACTAACTCTTTTAACTGACTCTTAATTATCCTTAGACAATCTGTTCAATGTTTCCTTCGATGTTCCATCCTTTAACTAGTTCATTTACTGATTCTGTTCCCTAAAACTAATTTGAATATTTGTTATACTTGTTCACTTGACTCTAACTTTTGATGAACTTTAGTTCAATAGCTATAATCTACTACGTGATCATTATAATTATCTCCAACTAGTTCATTTACTGATTACTTTGTAATCCGTTCAATTGGATTCATTCTGGCTCCCTTCTTCTGAGCCCAATGGTTCACTTTATGAACTACTGTCTCGCATTCAAAGTTTACTCACTGGTTCGTTCGTTCATTTGCAGCCTTTCGGTGCGTTCCCGTTCACCCGACGAGAACAGCCAATGCTCGTTCGACTCGGCGCTGAATCATTCACGCGAGGAGGAGGATCAATTGCAGAAGCCGCCATCGAGAACGCTGCACCATCAGCAGCATCAACAGCTGGACGACGATGTCGACAAGCTCATCAGCTACAGTGAGTATCCGCTAGCAACAACCACTAACCGATGCAGCTCCAACTCAAACTACAACTCAACTTCCCCAATGCGCTCAGCAGAGAATCCGAACGCTGCTGCAGCTGCTCCTGCTGGTATTGCCAACGCCTTGTCCCAGGAGGCGGGCATGAGCAGCGTCCAGCTGACGCCGCATTTGCCGGCCGCCAGCTCTGATCCTGCACCGGGCTTTGGTGTAGGTTCAGGCTCTGGTGCAGGTTCTGGTTCTGGTTCCGGCGCCACTGAAGTCAATACGGAGCTGCGCACAGCGGCGGCTGAGTTAACCAGCAATCGTCATTCGAATGAATCGGGTATTTCCTCTATACTTCTACTGCTTTAGCTACTTCTATCGCTACGTTCTCTCTTTCTCTCTCTATGTATTTTCGAACTGGTTCTATTTGGCTAAAAGTTATACAAGAAATCGTTCTGATCAAATAACTTTTCGTTAAGTTATTTATTTTTCAGAACGCTTTTTTTAAACAAGAATTTCTTTGTCAAATGTGAACCAGTTCATTGTATATATACTTGCTGTATCTTTCTGAATATCTTTTACTTTAGATAGAATTGTTTTTTTTTTTTTTCGCTTGTATTTTTATTTGTATTAA
The DNA here is from genome assembly GCF_054131105.1 of Drosophila navojoa. NCBI lineage: Eukaryota > Metazoa > Arthropoda > Insecta > Diptera > Drosophilidae > Drosophila > Drosophila navojoa. The sequence goes on along the minus strand of NC_142895.1, from coordinate 8,393,889 downwards.
TATTGTTTGTTTGTATTAGCCTAGTGTAAGCGTCTAATGTCTCTTCATTGGCTGCAAAAAGCTTCAAAAGGCTGCAAATCGAACGGAACGGAACCACTTTGGTTCCATTACACACTATAAAAAGGACTAAAAAGAAATCAATTTAAAGTAACGAGCGAACAAAACGATTGAAACTTAACGAAACACTTAACGATTCAACGGCTTCAATTGAACGAAATATTTGAAAGTAGTTCAAAAAAACGAAATGATTCCAAAAGAAGAAACAAACGGATTTAACTGAACGAAACCGTTTATACAAACTCAAATGTAAACTGAAAAAAAAAAAACTGAACTGAATCGGTTCGATTTAACTGAACGAAACCGCTTGGCTTTGCAGCCTTTTGTTTTGTATTTATTTAGCTTTGAATATTTGCGAGTATGATTAATATTATTATTATTTGGCTAGTGTTGTTAACTTGTTACTGATAATTTGTCGTGACTAAACTTAATCATGCTAATTACGTTTTTGTTTTATTCTTTAATCCAGGCTTCGTGTCGATGATGTCATTTCGCACCTCCACGCAGAGCGTTTCGAAGCGCTCCTCGGAGCACAGCGTGCAGTCTTCGACGAAATCATCGAGCAGCAATTCGGAGATTGTTTTCGGCATTAGCGAGCTGACCTCCGCCTCCTCGTTGTCGTCAAACACAACAACAACAACAACAACAACCACATCGGCATCAACGACGAGTCGAAGCAACAGCAGCAACAATGACTTCCATCAGATGAGCCAAACGCAACGCCACATCACCAGCAACAGCAGCAGCAGCAGCAATGCGACGGCAACAACAATTAGCAGCGAGCAATTGCAGGCGCTGGGCAGCAACTGCTCCTCGCCGGAGATGGCGCCGGCGCTGCCACCTAAAATGAAGTCACGGGCTGCCATGAAGTTGCTCGACGCGGCGATGGATGTGCTGGACGATTGCAATTTGTAAGCGAATATGAGAAATCTGGATATAAGGGCAGAACCGACAAACTGAGTCCGTCCGTCTGAATGTCTGTCCGTATGTGTGGACGTGTCGATCTTAGAAAATGTTGTGTATTTATACATCTATGGCATGCACAGATTTAAAAAATCGGAAGTTATTCTTTTACCTATTTATTTGCCATTTACCATATAATTACCACAAAGTAATTAACCTATAAATTACAATAAGGCGGCCCAAGCGTAGCGTGTGCCTATGCATATGTATGCGTGTATGCATGTGTTTTCTTCTGTATTCATACAAAAAGAATATACAGGGAATCTCGTAGTCAAGCAGCGTCGATTAGAGCAAACTTGTTGCGCTTGGCAATGCTTTCGTTAAGTTACGCTGAATTAAACGAAACAGCGCTGCCAGCATAAAATATTCCAGTAGCTCAAACTCTAACGGAAGTTTGTATTTTGTGTTGCATATTTTTTTATACATATTTTTCTCTTATCTCTTTCTAACATTGCAGCGAAATGGCAGAGCTGCGTCAATTGTCGCCGCACCATCATGCGTCGTCGACGCATCTGCAGTGGCATTCCAAGCATCACAGCCTGATGGAGCCGCCGCCGCGCAGCGCCCATTTGCCCACCAGCTGTAGCAGCGCCTTCGACGGGCAGTCGGAGAAGCCGCCGCCGTTGCCCAAGAAGACAACGCACAGTAAGTGCAATTGCCAAATGCGCACACATATTTACAATTTCTGTTTCTCTTTTGTCTTCTCTTTGTTTTTTTTTTCTTTTGGTATTTTTTTTTTCTGTCTAATTTGGTGTAAACTGCATTGGCGTGTGTACATGTACATATACATACATATATGCCTATGTATGTGTGTAACAATTTGCATGTTTATATATGAATTGTGTTTGCCGAACTTGAACGCTAGGTGTCGCCACAAGCAATGCCCAGCGGTGAGTTTTTGAAACTTTGTTTTTTGTTTTCTGTTAAGATTATGTTATGGATCTGTGTGTGTGTGCGTGTGTGCATGGGTGTGTTTGATATGTAGAGCCTATTAGCCGCACACACACACAAAACACACACAAAGCTCATTTGAAGTCATATTAGATGACTTTCTTTTTGGCATTTTGTTTGGATTTTGTTTTGTTTCGCATTTACAAAAACAACAACAGCAACAAGAACATGCAATACATTAAACAAAATTATTGTTTGGTTCTTTAAATCAAATGCCACAACAAAAACAAAAGAAGCATCAATAGGGAAAACAAAAACAAAAACAAAAACAAAAACAAAAACTTGCAAGCACGTGTCCCGCCCCCCCCCCCCCCCCCCCCATCAAAAACCCCTTAAACCCATCCCATATACCAGATGAAGACAGCAACAACAACAACAAAAATTAGCAACAACAAGCAACAACAACAACAGCAACAACAATCAGTCAACTACAACAACAACAACAACAATCATCCAACAGCCAACAACAACAATCATTCAGCAATACAAATGCATCTACATATACATACATATATATATATATATAACATTTTATTCAGATATATAGAATATATCGATGTATATATATAGCTATGTTTTTGTAGTGGGCAGTTAAGAATTTGTAGCAACACACTTTTATTTATAGCACTCGTAACAATATCGCCACTGAGCAATACCAAATTAAAAAACCTTGCCAAATTGTTGTACGCAAAACTCTAACCCATCTAAATTATCGTTCCAATCAACATCTAGTGTTTCAGAGTGTCGCCTTCTCGGGTAAGTCCAGTTGCTAGCTGCTCTGTTCGCCACGTTTTTCGTTTTTGACTTTGTTTCCGTTTTTATCGTTCCTTGTTTTTTCCAAATATTTGTTTTTTTCGAATTCCAAATTTGCAATCCTCTTCGGCTGTTGTGAAATAAACAAGAATTCCATTAGTTTCCAGAAACGCTGACAATGAAACGCTTGCAAGGATATTTTGGAATGGGGCTTATCTTGAGTGAAACGCTGGTAACAGAACTATGTAGTTTTGCGAGCTGTACTATTTTAAAACTGTTCCATTGCCAAATGTTCCATTTCATAATGATAAACTTAGCTATTCGGTCGTGATTTCTTGAGAAGTAAAATGTCTAAATGTTCAATTTCCATTATGTTCCATGCCCTTTCTAAGGAAACTGCTTTAGCTGCTTTGGCTGAAAAGTTTCATTTTGTAATGATAAATTCAGGCTTTGTTGAGTTGAAAATCTAGAGAGCTAAATGTTTCATTTCAAAGCGTTTCATTTAACATCTCGCTTAGAGTTCAAATAGAGCCTGCTATACGAAGCATTCTCCTTGCTTTGCAGCCCATTGCTGTTGCATCGGAACTAGTTCCGACTCGGTTCTGGTTCTGATTGAGCTTTGTTCTATTTCGCTGTTATATTTGAGCTGCGCCGCACCCCTCTCGTCTCCAATTTCCTTGAGTTGTGCTATTGCTTATGTTGTTTGTTGTTCAGCGCTTACCTGTTGCATATGTCAAAGCGAATGAATACTGTACAGGCAAGACGGGAGATGGAGTGAAATGAAATCAAGTTGTTGCAGCTGAAAATGAGAAAGGCTGCAAAATGGAAGATGACCTTCAAAATGAGTATAAATTCTTACAAAAATGTGGGAAATTGCTAAAAGTGTTTCTTTACCAAACGTTCCATAATATTATTATGATTAATTTGGGGAGTTAATTTTTTATATAATTTTAATTTTTTAATTTTGGAAAACGAAACGTTCCATTCATGGAAGTAAATTCTAATATGTATTAAAAAAAAAATGCAAAGAATTATTAACAAGTTATTTGGATGGTGTTTCAATTCCAAGCGTTCCATGTTATAGTTACAAACTCCGATAGTGTAATTATATATATTATATGCAGTATATATATAATATATTCTAAGCAAATATCTACTGACGTTTTAAGGGTTCCGCTTGGCACCTAGTCCAGTTGCTCTACCTATGTATATGTACATATATGTCTATTTGTACTTGTGCGTTCTATCAGTAACTGGTGCTTATGGCACATGGAGCCAAGTGGAGCGCAGATCCCCCACATTCATTGATTGGAACTGTTGTCAGCTTGATCGCTTCGTTCGTTGCGCTTGTTTTCGTTTGTGTTTCCCCTGTTTCATTTTGCTTTCAATTGTTGTGACAGGTGCATTTACATTCTGTTTTATTTTTTTCTCTATTCTCTTCTCCCCCCCCACCCATCGCCACTTGAAACGCACACAGTTTTGGCTTACATGGAAGTCTGTTCGGCGAATTCCGTAGCGCAGAATCGGCATACGGTGCACGCGTACAACACCAGCCGCAACATGTCGCATAGCCAGACCATGAAGTAAGTCATATCAGATGTGGTATATACCCATGGCAATTGCTCTAACTGCTCTTCCTCTTCTTGTCCTTGCTCTTGCTTTAGCATAATGTCGGTGAGCAAGCTGGAGACACCGCCTGCGCTGCCGCCGAAGAACTACAAGCAGCGCAAGTCGTCAACGACGATGTCGACGCTATCGGGAGCGACGCCGCCAGCGATCATAACCACACCTCCAGCCAGTCCAAAGCCAATGGCGATGGGCGATACGGCGTTACGGAACAGCCGCATGACCACCGTCTGCGAGGAGCTGCACGATGCGTCCAATCCGAAGGATGAGCCCACGGACAGCACCACGGCCACTGCGATGCCAACGGCTGTGGTGGATAGCAATGAGAATGTGGGCGGCTCCACCTTCTATTGCCACTCGCACCAATTGCCCAGCGAAACGTTGGCCGGTGCAGCGGAGCAACTGGCCACGCCCATCAGTACGCCCAAATTGTTGGATACGAACGAGGCGCTGGTGCCAGATCCATTGGCCAGAGAGCATGCGCTTGCTGAGCTGGACGAAGAGGAGGTCGATGAGATGGAAGAGGAGGAGGAGGAAGATGACGACGAGGAGGAGGAGGAAGAAGAGGGAGAGGTCGATAATCAATTGCCAAATATGCTCGAAGAGATCGACATAACGCCATACCTAATACTCAAAAAGAAGGACGAGGATGGGCCCGAGGTTAAGGGCGGCTACATTGATGCACTGATCGTGCACGCCAGTCGCGTCCAGAAGGCCGATAATGGTAGGCATCATCATCAGCAGCATCGACGCCATCGCTCGACCACACATAATAACAATAACAATAATACTAATAGTAATACTAATACTAATACAAATACTAATAAGAGCAATACAAATGCATCTCATAGCTCGAACACCGTATCAAAATTTCGTAAGCGTCCTCAGCCTAATCAAAATCCATCTGTTGTCCATTTCGTTCATGCAGAATTCAGCGAGGCCTTCATTACCACCTTTCGCACCTTCATCCAGCCGATCGATGTGATCGAGAAGCTGACCCATCGATACACATACTTCTTCTGCCAGGTGCACGATCAGAAGCAGAAGGCCGCCAAGGAGACCTTCTCGCTCCTCGTGCGCGTCGTCAACGATTTAACGTAAGTGATGATTGAAATGAAATTGAAATTAGATTGAAATTGAAATTGAAATTGAACCTATGTATATTGTTTTCAAATTAGATCAACGGATCTAACCAGCCAGCTGCTCAGTTTGCTGGTGGAGTTTGTCTATCAGCTGGTCTGCTCCGGCCAGCTGTATTTGGCCAAGCTGCTGCGTAACAAGTTCGTGGAGAAGGTGACGCTGTACAAGGATCAGCGCAGCTATGCCTATATACCCGAACAATTGGGCAGCGGCAGCAATAGCAACAATCAGCTCAGTCTGCTCGACTTGAAGTCACTGGAGATAGCCGAACAGATGACGCTGCTGGATGCGGAGCTCTTTCAGAAAATCGAAATACCCGAAGTATTATTATTTGCCAAAGATCAGTGCGAGGAGAAATCACCTAATCTCAATAAGTTCACCGAGCACTTTAACAAAATGTCCTATTGGGCACGTTCCAAAATCTTGCGCCTGCAGGACGCCAAAGAGCGGGAGAAGCATGTGAATAAGTTTATTAAGATCATGAAACACTTGCGCAAAATGAACAATTACAATTCGTATCTGGCGCTGCTATCGGCGCTCGATTCGGGCCCCATACGCAGGTAAGCTCAACTAACTTGACTGTGGATTAAGATAAATTCAGATAAATATATATGTTTATATATTGCCTTGCATAACAGATTGGAGTGGCAGAAGGGCATTGCGGAGGAGGTGCGCTCCTTTTGTGCGCTCATCGATTCGAGTTCCAGTTTTCGTGCGTATCGCCAAGCGCTGGCCGAAACCAATCCACCCTGTATACCCTATATGTAAGCTAAATCAGCCATAACTGACTATATATGACTATTTGCAATTAACAATATCCTTGTATCACCTGCAGCGGTCTGGTTCTACAGGATCTGACCTTTGTGCATGTGGGCAATCAGGACTATGTGTCCAAGGGCGTGATTAACTTCTCCAAACGCTGGCAGCAATACAATATTATAGTGAATATGAAGCGCTTCAAGAAATGGTAAGTACTTCAAATAGACAATTGAATCATATTAAATATATATATATATATCTTTATCGATCTATTGCAGCACATATCCGTTTCGACGCAATGAGCGCATCATTGGCTTCTTTGATAACTTTAAAGATTTTATGGGCGAGGAGGAGATGTGGCAGATATCGGAGCGCATCAAACCACGCGGTCGACGCCAAGTCAACTATTAGTCTATAAACAGTACAGAAAACAGCTTAACAAATGCATAACAACACCAACTACATTTATAGTGCAATGTTTATATACACAAATGCGAACACACACACACACACACACATACATACATTAACTTATCTAAACTGGGTCTGAGTACTATATTGTTCGCTACTCTGCTATATGTATATATTATATACATACTATATATGTATAGCTATAGATACAGTTGCACATAAAATGTACCTTCAAGCTAACTATATATATACATATATATATATATATATTTATATAGTTGGTTGGAATACGATATGTGTGTAGTTCAAGAAGAAAATACCGAAAGTATATATAAAAACAGAATCTAATATATATATATATATATATATATATATATATATATATATATATATATATATATATATATATATATGCATGAATATTGTGTGCAGCATACACGTGTGTGCATCCTTTAACAACTAGCTAAACGATTAACTTAGTTACCGTTACAATATTCGACAGCAATAGAAGCCCTAATCGTTTCCTTAAACTACATATTGTAATACAAACAAAACAAAAAACTATTAACAACGAATTTTTTAAAACTTTTATTTATACTTTCGAAAAGAAATACAATGTTAACAACAATTTAGACGTGTATGTAGAGCCAAAAGAAAACAAAAAAAACTAAGAAAACTAACAGAATTTAACGAGTTTGATGTGTGTTTTTTTTTTTACAATATATAAACAAACAAGAATCAAGAAGGAAAGAAAACCCAACGTAAACAATCAACCCTAGAAATACCAAAATCGAACAGAGACAAAGCTAACAAAAACCAATTCGCATGTTTCATCTAAAATCACCTATAAATATGTTTATATATAGGATTGTGCATATTGTGGTTGAATTGTCGTCTGATGTAGTCCTTAAGGACCCGCTAGCTATAAGCTGCATGCACAATTCCGAAAAAGAAATTATGAATTCGAAATTATAGACTCATTTGGCATTCACATACACACATACACACACATATATACACACTCAATTAAACGAAACAACTTGAAAAGTTAAAACAAATACAAATTGCTTTTTATGCATATAGCCAACTAAATATTTATATATATATACAGCAATTATATATATACATATATATATAGAGAGAAATTCCGTTGCATAAAAACAAACAAAATGAAATCTATTAAAGCTCTATACAAACAAAAAGTGTACATTAGTTAAGCTAAGTGAGAAAACTTTATTAAACAACACAAAAATTTATTTATGTGTGCATATATATGTACATGCATACCCACACACACACACACACACATACATACATATTTATATTTATATATATATATACTTCTAAACTATATACAAGTGGTTTTGTTTTTGTTCATTTTGCATTCTATGTAAATTCCAACTGTGCTATATATATACATACATACACACACATATATATACATACGCATACTCTCTCACACACACACACAAACTCACGCACATAGAAACAAGACTGTCTTTAGGTATATATGTAGTACTATTTCATGTATCTAAAACAAAAGCTACATATATATATATATATACATATGTATATGCATATTCGTATGTATAACGCTTATAGAAATTTGTTGTAAACGAAACAACTTTTAGCCAAGTTGCATGCACACACCAATCCATACACACCCACACCTACACACATATACGTACATATACTATTATATATTATATACCATATACTATATGCGCTATATACTTTAGCTATGTACACATAAAAATGAAATGCGAACCTAAAAACCTAATCAAAATTTAATGCTACCAACCTATGTACACATATATATTATATATATATACATATATATGTATACATGTATCTGATTTAGTCATTGCTTTATATGTGCCTATTATAATAACATTTTTGATGTATATTTCAAAAGGAAAAACAAAAAACAAAAATTTAAAAAAGAGAAAAAAACATCAGTTACCAGTTTTTAATAACTCACACATACACAAACATTTTTTTTATTATGTATGTATTGTAAATGTAATTGTAATCTATTAAAAACAAAAACCTACAAAACTTTAAAGATATTACAATTTAAAAACTAAACTAAACAAATAAAAACAAAAAATTACATACAACTAAGCTAAACTAAATCTTTATTTTTTTTTCTGTTTATTGTTTAATGTATTTTTTTTTTTTTTTGTATGTATATTTTTAACTTAACTGATTAGTTATATATATATATATATGTTAAAGAAAATCTTTCTGTTACAATGCGATATATCGATAAGTACTATATGTTAACGAACATTACTCTGTTATAAGCGTCAGTCTCTAATAAACCTCTGAATCGAATAGGTTATGGGCCCAGGCAGCGAAAAGTGAAAGCTGTGCTGGTGATTGGAAAAAACATATATGAGACTCGATTAATTAGTTAAAGCGTGTGTTAAACTAATTTGTGCAAAATGAGTTCAATGTTTGCAATTGAGAAACTAGATAGTGAAAACTATAGTGCGTGGTCAGTGCAGATGAAAAGTTTGTTAATTCATTCTGACTTGTGGTCGGTGACATGTGGCCGGTTATTGAAAAATGAGAACGATACAGTGGAACAGAAAGCGTTGTTTGATAGCAAAGATGAGAAGGCTCTAGCTAGCATTTTGTTGTCTGTAAAAGCATCGCAGATAAACTGTATCAAGCATTGTGGAACCGCGAGAGAAGCTTGGATAAAATTGTCCGAGATCCACATGCCTTCGGGACCCGCGCGTAAAGTACAGTTGTTCAAGCAATTGTTATATATGAAAATGTCAGCTACAGACAGTGTACGTGAACATTTGGATAATTTTTCTAATGTCGTAGAAAAATTATATGAAATACAAGTGAAGGTGGCTGATGAAATGCTTGTAATAATATTACTAGCAAGTTTACATGAAGAGTTGGACACTTTCGTGGTCGCTATCGAAACACGGGACACATTGCCTTCATTTAGCGCTCTAAAAATCAAATTGTTGGAAGAAGGAGAGAGGCGCAACATAGGCGAAGTAGGTGAAAAGGGCGAGAATACAATTTTTTCGTCGCGTCCAACAAACGGTAAAAGGAACAACACAAAGAAAGACCCGAAAGACGTGAAGTGTTGGCTGTGCGGGCAAAACGGGCATTTCGCGGCGAAGTGCAGATTAAGAGAGAGAAAGGTTGATAAATACAACGAAAGCGAAAAAACGACGGAAAAGAACAGTAAAACGGTTTTTTCGATGTTCTCTTTTCTTGGAAAAATCCAATTGACAAAAAATGTCTGGTGTGTGGACAGTGGTGCTACGGCTCATTTGTGCGCGGACAAATTAATGTTTATTAATATGCGTGAGCACAAAGAGAAGATAAAACTAGCAGGCGATAATTACATAGAAACTGAAGGTTGCGGGAATGTGTTGATTAAGTGGAAAAAGAAAACGATCGAATTGGCCGACGTTTTATATGTGAAAGAATTGCAATGCAATTTTGTATCTGTGTCAAAAGCAACTGAAAAAGGGTTAAAAGTAATTTTTGAGAAAAACAAAGTGTTTGTTAAAGACGGTAACAATGACACTTGGCTAGTTGCAGAAAAACATAACGATTTGTTTTTATTTGAAAGTAGTATGAAAAATGTAGTTTCAGCTAATGTGAATGCAAATATGAATCAATTGGTGAAATGGCATGATCGGTTCGGTCATTTAAACTTTGATAGCCTAAACAAAATGATTAAAAAGCGCATGGTTAATGGACTTACAGCTAGTGTGTGTAATACAAATGACTTTGTGTGCGAAACGTGTGCAAAAAGCAAAATTTGCGTGAAGAAGTTTCCCAAAGTGTCAGAAAATCGCTCGAAAGAATTACTAGCTTTAGTTCATACAGACATTTGTGGTCCTATGCGTACGACATCACAAGGTGGAGCGCGTTATTTTGCAACATTTATTGACGATAAATCGCGTTATATGTCGGTGTACATGCTAAAAAATAAAAGTGATGTGTTTGAGAAATTTAAGGACTTTAAAAGATTAGCTGAAAATCAAACTGGAAAACGCATAAAGGCTATAAGAAGCGACAACGGGCGTGAGTACCTGAGCGGTACATTTGAAAAATTCTTATCGAGCCATGGTATAAAGAGACAACTAACTGTTCCCCACACTCCACAACAAAATGGTGTGGCGGAACGCGCCAACAGAACACTGGTGGAGATGGCGCGAAGTATGATGGTGCATGCTGGAGTTGGTGAATCTTTATGGGGCGAGGCGATAATGACGGCTGCGTATCTACGCAATAGGGCTGAAACCGCAGCTTTGATTGGCAAAACTCCATATGAGGATTGGTATGGGAAAAAACCGAGCGTTTCTCATCTAAGAGTATTTGGTATGGAAGCCATTGTATTAAATAAAAACCATAAAAACAAGTTTTCAGCAAAAGGCGAGCAGCATATACTGGTAGGTTACTCTGAAACCGCCAAAGCTTATCGTCTGTACAACCCTGTCAAGAGAAGCGTTGCGTTATCCCGAGATGTTGTGTTTTTAGAGCACAAATTCAGGAAAGGATTGGAGCACGACCAAGGATCATCACGTGAGTCAGATGTGCTAATCCTTGAGCCAGGGGAAAAACTTGATTGCGAGCAAAATGATGAAAGTCACGACCCTGATGAACGCAGCAGCGATCGGGACAGCAGCCATGGGCGCAGCAGCGATGGAGATCGCAAAGAGAAAGTAAGCGTGGACGCAACTGTTAATGCTCCTCGCATTGGTCCTGGGAGACCAAGGCTGATTCGAACCGGCAAGCCAGGCCGACCTCGAAAGCAGCACAACGTACTTGGGGCTCTGGTTGCCAGCAATGTGAAGGTGCCATTATCCTATGAGGAGGCGTTGAAGAGTGCTCATGCATCAGATTGGTGTGATGCGATGAAGCGGGAGTATGACGCACTAATGGCCAACCAGACATGGCAATTGGCAGATTTGCCGAAAGGACAGCGAGCTGTTGGATGTAAATGGGTATACAGCCTAAAGCGTGACAAAGATGGACAAGTAGAACGATTTAAGGCACGATTGGTGGCAAACGGTTGCTCCCAGCAGTATGGCATAAACTATGCAGAAACTTTTTCTCCGGTATGCAGACTGGAGAGCGTGCGATTCATCTTTGCACTGGCAGTGAAATTGAAACTGCATATACACCAAATGGATGTATGCACGGCATACCTCAACAGTGACCTGAGCGATACAGTGTACATGAAGCAACCAGAAGGGTACATTGATCGGGCTCAACCAGCAAAGGTGTTGATGCTGAAGAAGGCTATATATGGATTGAAGCAATCAGGAAGGGAATGGAACACAAAGCTAAATGATGTTCTGATTGGTTTGGGTTTCGTGGCCTGCGAAAACGAGCCCTGTCTTTACCAGCATATAGGAAAGGATAAGTTGTCTTTAATCCTGGTATATGTTGATGATTTACTTATAGCATGTCAATCCAAAGAGGACCTGGTTAGCATCAAGTCGGCGATTTCGAATGCGTTTGAATGTGTCGACAAAGGCGTGCCTGAACTGAGCATGGAGGTGATGCGTGAAGATGAGCTTGGGCCTATCACCATAGGCCATTCGCAATACATCAAGGAATTATTGCAGACTCATGGTATGGACAATTGTAGGCCAGTAGCAACTCCATTGGATGCGGGATTCCTGGACTAAGCATATTGATATAAGATATCATTTTTGTCCGTCAAGTAGTTGACGAGGGTCAAATTAACTTAAAGTATGCTTGTACAACAGATATGATTGCAGATATCATGACCAAGAATCTTTGTAAGAACAAGCATGTTAAATTTACTGAAGCGTTAAGATTGAAATGAATTATGTTAATGTTAAGTTAATTTGAAGTCGATTATGTAAAATGAATTTGAAATCATAATCGCATTGAGGAAGGGTGTTAAAGAAAATCTTTCTGTTACAATGCGATATATCGATAAGTACTATATGTTAACGAACATTACTCTGTTATAAGCGTCAGTCTCTAATAAACCTCTGAATCGAATAATATATATATATATATATATATATATATATATATATATATATATATATATATATATATATATTGTCATGTAATTGTACTTTCATTTTTCCCAAAGTAGAGCAATTTTTAATTGTAAATGTATTTGTAACTAAATGTTATACATTTATATGTAAGAAAAACATAAAACAAAAAAAATAGCTACAAAATAAATGTATTTTTCCTTTAATCAAGTGTTTTCATAATATTTACATAAGGTAAGGATCCCAACCATTTTAGTTATATGGTTAGTGCCTTAACATAAAAGCCGTTAAGTTAACATGAAAGTTAATTCAATTTGCTGTGGAGCTCACAGTGTTCTGCTAATTAACAGTAATGTTGGTATTCAACAGGTGCACTCACTGGATCACTGCTTGCATTTAGTATTTTGTCGTTTTTGATCGTTCGTGGACATCGGTCACACTAAGCACCAGTACATCAACAAAAAGTTAATACTCGTCAACGGTTTCGAACGGTACTACTCGCGTAGTCCTCTCTGCTAACGAATTTCGCAAAGATTGAGAAAGAAAATTCACGTTCTTTTTTTTTTGGTTGTTGCAGTTACTTTAATGAATTAAGCCAATGTAAATGAATATGAAATGTTTATACTAATATTATTGCGCGTGCGTGTGTGTGATTTATTTAATAATATTTTAAATCAAAAACAAAATTGCTTAAAAATGATTAATATAAATGCAAAAAGAGGAGTAAAGTGTGTGAAATTTGAGCAATAATTTATAGCGCCAAAATGGCAAGCACAAGAGCGCGCCGCAACAACAACAACAACAACAACTAGCTCGCAACACTGTTGTTGCCCGCCGCTTGCAACGGTTAAATCTGAATCGATTTCAATCGTTGCCCAATGATCGTTCAATTAATATGCCTTCAATTTAGTTGATTGCCTTTAACGAACGCTCCGGGATGATGATAACATTTACGATGCTGTTTACGTTTATGATTATGTTGATGAGGCATGTTGCATGTTGCACGTTGCAAGCTTCCTGGCCACAAATGTCTATGCCGGCTAACAAGAAAATTGTCAATAAATTACGTAATGTCTCGATTCGAACCCTTTTTGCGTGCTGTTGTTGCAGTTGTTGTTGCTGCTAGTGACCCTGAACTGCTGCATGTGCGTGTGTGAGTGAGTGAGAAGGAGCATTGAAGCTTTGAAGCGCAGTTTCAATAATCAGCTGAGCTTGTGAACTTCGTGATCCTCCAAGCATAAGTACCTGCATATACACTGCTCAAAATTAGTGCTAAGCCAAGTTATAAGTTTGCAAGAAAATAGTATTTTAAATACAAATTATTTGGTTAAAATATAACTGTTTTTGACGTTCAGTGTATTCATTTTAAGTTGTATATTTTTATATGTAGCCGAATGCAGTGTATCATAGCCGTCAGTTGGTTGCCTGTACTTGTTGTACATATTCATATACGTGTGTATGTGTGTGTGTTAATGTACATGTATTTACTTTTTTTTTTTTTTTTTGTATATGCATTTACTTGCTTTGCTCGCTGTGTTTGCGTTTTGGCGCGCTTGAAAAGCGTGAAAGTCATTGTCCACACAGACACCCCTTGATTGACCCGCCGCCCCGTGCGCCCGCCTCCGCCTCACACTCGAGCAGCACTCCAGTGGCTAACAACCGGTGCCGCTGCTGCGCTGCGCTGACACCTTGGCTTGTTGGTAGGCCAACCAGCCAACCAGCCGGATAGCCAGCCAGCCAGTCAGCCGGCCATCCAGTCAGCCGGCCGGCCGGGCCACTTGTCTGCCAGCAAGCACAGCAAACAAATGGAATGGTGTGCAAAACTCCTCGATCAAGATGCTATACAGCACTCACACACACACACACACACACACAGTTGCTGCACACAAGCGCAAAAAAAAAAACAGAAATCAGAGTTCTGTTTCTGTGAAGTAGCTTCTGCTGCTGTTGCTGCGCGTCTGCACGTCTGCGCGTCTGTCCGATTGAACAACGTGTCCCACTACCAACCCCCCCGACTCCCGCCCGCCTCCTTCTGCTCTCTATCTGCATCTCTTTCTAGCTGTGGCACCCGCTGCGTCTGTCGCTGTGTTTTGGCCAGCCTGCTTGTCTCTCCGCGTGCTGCACTGAACTGGACGCTGGCAGCGATGCTGACGTCGACGGCGACGCAGACGTTGACAGCGGTACTTGAGCCCACTTGAAGACAGTCTTTGCTGTTGCTAGCTGTGTGCATGTGTCTGTATGTGTATGTGTGTGTTAACCTCTATCTTCTTCGCACTGGTTGATCATTGGGCACATGGCCAAGATCATTCAAAATGTACATTAAGACTATATATGTACATATATACATATGTACGTATATAAGTACATAAATACAGGAATCGTCTGGAACATTATGGATCTTAGCTTAACGGTTGAAGTCGAGTCTGCTGCTTAAAGCTCATGAACTAGGCTTTCCCCAGCTTCGTCAACTTTGAACTTGAACTTGAAGTTGAACTTGA
This sequence comes from Drosophila navojoa, assembly GCF_054131105.1. Lineage (NCBI taxonomy): Eukaryota > Metazoa > Arthropoda > Insecta > Diptera > Drosophilidae > Drosophila > Drosophila navojoa. Next base: position 8,378,708 of record NC_142895.1, on the reverse strand, counting down.
AGTTGAACTTGAGGTTGAACTCAAAGATGAACTTGAGGTTGAAGTTTAGCACCTTTGAACTTTGTCCTCTCTTCTTCTCAGCTTATCAATTACGACTATTATGTGGGCAATTCTTTGGCATATTTTTTACTTTATTCTTTATTACTTTTATCTTTTACTTTTTCATATGATATACTATATTGTTTATCGGTCTACTTATAATTTAAGCTGTTATCCTTTTATACCAGCATGCTGCTTTACAAGCATACATTTATATTCGTGTACTAATATACAGTTATACAGTTAATCTAGTGACCTATACTGTTATACTTCTATAAACTTATACTGTTGTATTATATAGTTATACAGATATGCTGCTATTATATTGTTGCTAACCGATAAACAGTTCAATTACTACCAATTTGTTTTTCTCTTTTACATTTCGACTGTTATACTGTTATACTGTTGTACTTCTATGCGTTTATATCTGCATCCTTTTATAATATACAGTTTGAATGTTATATCAGCCTTCAGTTATACTGTTATACAGTTCAGCTGCTACACAGCTATTATACTGTTATACTGTTATACTATATATGGATTAATCATTATACTTGTATACAGATCTGCTGCTATATAGCTATATAGTGTTCTGCTGTTATACTATTCAACTGTTATACTGTTATATTCTGATGCTATACAAAAATATATGCAGTTAATTACACAAATGTTTTATTAAAAATTCATACTCCATAACTGGAGTTAAGCAGATCATTGCATGGTCGTATATACCCGATCTGTGGATTTTCTGTCTGGTTGCCTGTTTCGCTGCCTATTGGCGAGTATTTGCTGAAGGTGTTTTTTCTCTCCTCTTCTGCTGCTGCTTCTTCTTCTTCTTCTTTATCTTCTTCAAGTGTTGTTGCTGTGTTTCATTAAGCAAACACGACTGCAAGTGTTGGTCACTTCTGTTGCTGTTGCTTCTTCTTTCGTGTTGTTGTTAGCATCGTTTTAATCGGTAGCCAAGTGAATTGAGCCTTGCCACGCCTCGCCTCGCCTCACGACGCGTCGTCTCACCTCGCTTGGCCTCGAGCTGCGCCAGCCTTTTGGCCATTGTTCTCGCTTGCTTCATATTCAGTTAACGTCTGTCGACTCCTTTTGGCAACAATTTCTGCTGCTTCTTCTTACCCAACGTTAAGTGTGCGTGTGTGTGTGTGATTTCTTGTTTTTGTTGTCATCTATATTGTGTATAGATTGTTTATGATCGCCTCTGTTTGTGCCCCTCTTAACAAACTGCTCGAGTTCGAGTGCCCGGTTAGTCGCCCTTTTTTTTACCCTAAAGAGACATATATGTATATCAGCATGTGTGTATGTGTGTGAGTGTGTGTTTGTTTATGTGTGCGTGCGATTTCCACAGCTCTTCCGTTTGCCGCTGACCAGGTCCAAAAACCCAAGCTGAACTTGTCTTGACATCCCGTCCCGCCGTCTCGCCGTCCCTCAGCCTCTCCGTCTCCTCGTCTCAGCTTCTTGTTCTCACTGACTGACTGACTTTTTTTTTTTTTATTTTCACATTTCATTGTCGCCTCTGTGCTGCTGTTGTTGTTGTTGCTTCTTTATTTTCTTGGTAATAAGGTGTGAGAAAGGCAATAATCGTAAAGAGCAAACAAATTGTTGCTGCTGCTGCCGTTGCTGCTGCTGCTGCTGCTGCTGCTGCTGCTGCTGCTGCTGTCTTCGGTTTCACGCTAAAATGTTAATCGCTCCTTTTCTGTTGCCCGTTGTCTCTGCTGTCAAAGCAATTATGTATAGATCGGGCCATACATATGCCCAAATATATGGGCATTTATTTGAAGTAAATTTATGTCTTCATATCATCGGGCTGCCTGCCTGGAGCGTGTTCCTCAACCCATTCGCTGGCATTCAGCGATTTTGGGATATGATTATGATTGTAATTATGATTATGGCAGTGAGTGTTTTGGGTTTGTGGAACAATTGAATGAATAGCGGTTCAATTGAATGCACTTTAAGGCTTGCCTGGCTTTGTTGTGCGTCTTGAAAAAACAGAATTTCTAGATATAGAGTATCGAAATGTGATTATCAATTCATCAGATCTGCCTACATATACATACATATGTATGCATTAGAGATCAATTTATATCACATTTATGGTATATTCGATATATCCATATCACATCTACCTACATATATCAAATCTATATATGATCTTATGTGTTTCAGAGCAATTTATGTATATTGAATCGTATTATATATTCGATTTACATCTATATGAGACCTACCTATAACAAATTGTAGCTGTATTTGACCTCATATATCTTATCTTAGGCACATACAATCCGTATAAGTTTAGGCTTGTCTATATCAGATCTATTTATATATATTTTCTTAGTCATATTCGAACTTTTTACCCATATCTTGATTTACCCATATGTGATCCGCCTATATCAAATCTGTCAGATTAAGGAGTATCACATCTACCTAAATTGGATGTTAGATACATATCTATATTCACTTAGAAGATGTGACCTTACCTTGTGAATGAGTCTCACTAAACTCTGAAAGATAGAAGCAAATAGTAAATAATATTAGCGATATTTATGTATGTATATTAATGAGACTTGTTAAGATCTATAGCTGTCTTAAGGAATTCCTCACCAAGTAGAATATATTTGATATAGCATAACGAATATCAACTACAATTACTCTAGATATCAACTTTAAGTTGACTATTTTTTTTTGGGCATTTTTCAACACGGCCTATGTAGACTTTACCTTGAACAGCTGGCTAAATGTTTTGGAACTTCAATTTGTTTACATTCTAAATTTAGTTGTGATCAGATTGGGTACGTCCAGTGTATCGCAGCTCTAAACGACAATACGATCGCCGGCATGTGACTTGGCCATGCTTTGGGTCTGTGGGGTCACGTTTTATGTTTGTGCACTTGTAGCTAACGGCTAATCAGCAATCGCATCATATGTGTGTAGCGCTTATCATTGGGACATTAAATTCCTACAGATAGAATTATATAGAAAAAGTCGAGGCAAATGATGCCAGCTATTTTTATAACTAAATCAAGTCTGGCATATTGCGTTGTTTTTCTTTTTTGTTATTGTCTTTCAAATTTCAATTTGTATTTATTATAATTTGTTAAGAGTCGCAGCACTTCCGCCACAAGCAATCAAAATCCATCTAGAGCTTCCCAGGAAAATCGTGGGTGCAAAACGCATTCCGAGCTAATTAACTCAGTCGGTGCAGAGATCAGATCCAGAGACGAGGCAGCCAAATCGAGTTTAATTGAAGCATAAATGAAACTTTATTTTTATTTTCTTTTGTTTTTTTGCAATGTTGCAAACCGTTTTGCAACACAAAACCTAACCTCAAAGTCCCATAATCAATTAAAATTGATCAGGTTTTTATGCCAAGTGCCTGACTGATGGGATTACTTAACTTGGCTTTGCCCTTTCACATAAACAGCATAAGCTCAATGCATTGGCATTTCAATGCTCGTGCATTTATGGTATAACCAGATGTCATTATCTTCAAGTAATTCCCCATAATCGCCATGTTTGATCTTATTAAGACACCTTAACATGTTTTCTCGGCCCTCCGTTTCGTTCACACAGACAACACACAGATCTTTGTATGTATATATGTATGTGTGTGTATGTATGGCCAGGCAAGTGTTCCTGTCTGGCTCTCCGACTCTCTGTCTGCCTCTGTCTTCATTTTTATTTCTTTTTATTTTTTTTTTTTGTTTCTCTTAATTTTTTTTAATTTCTGCGTTGTCTGTCGCCTGGGTTCAGCCCCTCGTTAGCCCCGGGACCAACTTTTTACACAGCACGCCAAGTGCTAACAACTTTGTACCTGCTCTCTGCCTTCGATTCTTTGACTCTGCGACTCGTGGACCCACAGTCTCTGAGAGTCACAGCCTCGCCAGCCTCTCAGCCACTTGGTAGCTCGTATCAGCAGCTCATTGGTCTCAGCTGCAGTTTTCATTAACGCTCGAGCGTTTGCATTGTGTGGCATACCCCTTTTTTTTGGCATTGATTGGGTATGCTGAAGACCGAATCCTGAGGCGCAGCTCTTATAATGTTTATGGTTTTCACTAATATTTATTCTATTTTTGAGTAGAGTTTCATTCTGCTCTCCATGAACCTTACATTTGAAATATTTCTAATCTTTGGCTATATCGAAGCTAAGCTTTCTTTAATTCTAATATTAATTCGAATCTCTTATAATTAAAGAAAGAAAGAAAAACTTACATTTATAGATAAGAAATATATAAATATTGATATATAAACCCATTCTGTTTTATATTTCATATCATATATTTTATCTATAATCATTATTACACAAACATCTCCATTGAATTTTTGTGTCTAATAAGAAAAGTTCTTTGTTGTAACGGTAAAAATACTTATCGAGGGCCAAAATCAATAATTGAAGTCAACTGTTTAGAGCTTAGACAATGATCATACTTTATATCTGATATACATATGTACATACATGTATGCATATATAGAGAGAGAGAGATATATATACATATGTACATGTGTGTGTTTCCATCTATATTTAGTTATTGGATTCTTTGCTATTCCAATTGGAGGATAGGCCAATGAGACGCAATTGGCATATGTGTGTGAAGTTATATGAAACTGATCGATGCGCATGCTAACTATAATGATAAATCAATAAGTGTGCAAAATACAAGCACACACACACAGACACACACACACACAGACACACACACACACACACACACACACCCATGGATATCAGGTCTTAAAGCGCGACTATTTGATGAATACTTAACACAATATTTGCGAATGCGGCACTTCGTTGCCTGCACTGGGGCCTGGGGCGGGGGTAAATGGAAAGTAAACAAATGGAAATGGAAATGGAAATGCAAATAATCAAATATCATTGATTGCATGCTAATGAAATTGATTTGCATGAGAATAGTCAGCAGCATTGCCTTTGGATTTTCCTATTAATAATTTCAAAAATTTGTATATTTTCCCTTTGCTTTTCGTTGCATTATTAGAAATATGCCAGAGCAGGGATTCAGTTGGTTGGTCAAGTGCGTCTATCTGGTGTTCATTGTGCAGACACTGCTGTGCATTGGCCAGCTGGAGTGTCGGCAGCATCACAATCGCAACAACAGGCGAGGTGATTCAGCTAGCTCGGAGGAGAATCACAGCAATGGAGATGTCGATGGCTTTGATAACTTAGCGGACAGTGACAGCAGCATCGCCGCTGGCCATGGCCATCGGCGTGGTCCGCGCAAGAAACATCAGGGCAATCACAATCGCCACAATCGGCTGGAGGAGCAAGGCATCTCGCTGTGGATCAACGAACAGCAGCTCAAGATGTTAAGCGGTGAGTTCGATCAATTTGCAGCACTGTTAACAGTTCGGTTCGGTTCCAAGAGTCGGTTAGAGCTGGTTCGATAGGCAATTAGCATATGTTTGAAAATGAACCTAACTAGTTCTGGAACAACATAGTTCAGACACCTTGCACTTTGAGCCTGTTCACTGAGCTTGCATTTAATGTTAGTTAACAGCAGCTAACTTAACCGATTCGCAACTTGACCGGTTATGGGCTTAGAGCGCGAACCGCTTTGGGTTTGAATTGCGAGTATATCTGAACCGTTGCACCGCTCGACTGACAATCCTTGCAGCTCTCTACTTTCCACAGGGCTACTCAGATCGCCTCTATGCCATACACAATGGTCGGGTGACGAACGAAATGCGCGACACGACAGTCTATAGCTATCTGGTGATACCATCGGAGGTGAACTATGTGAACTTCACCTGGAAATCGGGCAGACGCAAGTATTTCTACGATTTCGATCGACTACAAACAATGGACGCCAGCATACTGAAGGCACCGACGCTGTCGATCAGCAAACGGGGTCGCATACCACAGGAGCAGAAAAGTAAGTGCAATCAGAGTCAATCCATTATGGCAGCTGGCGCACCAATGTGGCCCATTTGATATCTATCTAAGCTAGATTTTAGCATATTCCTGCCCTGTACCGGAAACAGCTCGGGCACGGCATCATTCAATGTGGGCCTGAAGATACAGACTCGCAAGAATGCCTCCCTATCGGGCACACCCATACGTCTTAACTTTAAAAAGGAATGCGCACATAGAGGTGTGTATGATATAGACGCTTCCAACCCTACTTCACTAACAACTTTGCAAGGTAGTGTATATGAAAAGTCAATTTAATGCTTTATATCAACTTTACAAACTACACGTAGAAATCGCTTAAGAACCAAAACTGTGTAAAAATATTTCATTTCCTGTATAAATTGACTGAAATTGAATTGAATATACATACATTTAAAGTATATATATATACATATATAAAGCTAAAGTCTTAAGCGATTTCTACTGTAATCACATTTGATCACTCTGTTGCTAATGCCTTTCGGATTGATGTACATATGTAAACCCATTGCTTACGCCCACAATTGAGCTGAGCACAGCTTCCAATGCACTCTATATTCCTTATATCTGCTTCTGCCCTGCCCTCCACTCCATATCAAATGCGAGAAATGATTTGGTGTGCGTGGGGCTTCTGCTTGGCTCTGATGCATTCTTTGTTCCTTCCCTTTCTTTCTCTCTCTCTCTCTATCTGTTTTTCCTTGTCACACATTATGTTCTCTGCTGTGCACATATTCGTATATTCATATTCATCATTCGAACAACTTTTGCCAAGCTTAATTGCAATCCAATCCACTTCAATGCTTATGTACACACTTATCAAACACGCACACACACACACTCGAACCGAATCGAAACCAATCTGAACTAAACTAAAAACAACTTAAGTTCCTGATCCAGAATGCAGTTTGAAGTGCGGCAAGAACGGCTATTGTAACGAGCATCACATCTGCAAGTGCAACGTCGGCTATATGGGCCAATATTGTGAGACGGCCTTTTGTTTTCCACAGTGCATGCACGGCGGCAATTGCACGGCTCCGTCGGTATGCACCTGTCCGGAGGGCTATCAGGGCACACAGTGCGAGGGCGGTAAGTACTTTAACAAATTGTATCTTTAATGCTTAAGCTTCTATAACTAAACAAACACACGCACGCTACATTTCAATCCTAGATCTTAGATCTTTTTCGATATGGCTATGGCCGTCTTGCATCCAAATTTAATGACCTCGGTAATGGCCTTGTAGAAGGGCGCCTGTTCGGCGCCGCAATCGATGCCCGTGTCGTGGTGCTCCTGTTCCTCGTCACGGAACTTTGTGATTGTCGCCAGCAATTCCTAGACAAAGAATTTGTATTAGTATGGAATTATTAGCTTCCCTTTGCCTTGCGCCTCACTTACCTTGTCCGGATTGGGTGATTCCATGATCTGACGCAGCTGATCATTGTAGTGCTCCACAATGACGGTCTCGACGGCCACAGTGCACGCCATGGCCGCCTTTTCGCCCAGCAGCGCTGTGCCGGCGCCCAGCGCAAATGCGGCCACATTCCAAATGGGCGCCATTATGGTGGGACGCACACGATGCTGCTGGATCAGCTGCTCGAACTGTTTGCGATGGCCCTTCTCCTGCTCCCACATATGCCCAATGGTCTTGCCCATGGGCCCGTTACCCAATATGGCCATCTGGCCGGCATAGATGCGATCGGCGCCCAGTTCGCCCGCATGATCCACACGGATTATCTCATCCGTCAGGGCGTTGGCGCGTGGACGCAATAGCGGTGGTGGCGTCTGTTGCTGCTGTTGCGTGGTGTTCGCCTGGCCACGTCTCGCCGGTGGCATGGCCCTGCGAATCAATTGTAGACCCGTCTTGCGATACATCTTCTGAAGCCTGCAAGCAATAACAATAGATTAATTATCATCACATTGCAGGTATTTGTAAGGAGAAGTGCTTGAATGGCGGCAAATGCATACAAAAGGACAAATGCCAATGCTCCAAGGGATACTACGGCCTGCACTGTGAATACTGTAAGTACAATTAACTAACGTTAGCTAGATATACATAGGTAAAATATATCCCAAATCCCTTCAGCCAAGTGTGTAATACCCTGTAAAAACGGGGGTCGCTGCATTGGCAACAATCTATGCCGCTGTCCGAATGGCTTGCGCGGCGATCACTGCGAAATTGGCCGGAAACAGCGCTCCACCTGCAAGTGCAGCAAGGGCAGCTGCCGGGGCAACAAGGACTGCAAGTGTCACAATGGATATCACTGTCGACGACGTAAGTGGCCACCACGAGAGACGCATGCCTGTACGCTCGTCCAACTTCATTCCATTTGCATTTTCAGGCTTTCCGAATCGTGCGCATTGAGCGTGGAGCTGGGCCCCAAACGGCATAAACATGTGACATGTAACATAACCACATAGCAATAGAAAGCGATAATTGGGCTCTACAGCATCAACATCAACAATGACAACCACAACAATTATACTATTTAAAATGTAATGGACAAAATAAAATAATACTAATTGTGATACAAATTTTTTTGTAATTTAAAACTTTTAAATAAAAAAGAATAAGCAAAAATCTAAGTAGCAAATGGCCTTAATGGATTTTTTGATTATAGGCGTATACTGTTGTTATGGCGTATTTAATTATGTATATTATCTTCGGTCTCTCCATTTGGCTGAGCACGTACACCGAAAGCAAACACACAACTTATTGTTAACTGTTCGTTGTGAAGTGGCAATTGTTGTGTGTGTATGTGTGTGTGTGTATTGTGGCCATAAATACAAGTCGTTCAATGACAATATGCACATGTGTTTTTATGTCGCAGCGACTTACTTGTACCAGGTAAAAGTGTGCAGTCTAAATTTTATGCAACAGTCACCAGAATGTGTGTGTGTTTGCTATATATTGTTATTATAGCCGGCTGACTGTCAGTCAGTGCTGTAAAACGTATGTTGAACTGCTTCACTAGCAACAAAATTGCCTTTTTTCGAAAAATTCATCGATACTTTGATCGAAATAAAAGTCATCGCTAGGCATGGGCGTAGCTATAGCTTGGCAGAGGGCTGTAAATATTTATATTAACTTTTATTATGTTTCGGAATGTTAATGAAAATTCAATATTTGAACAAAAATAGTTCTCTTCTTTGTTATAAATTGTGAGCAAATGAGACAAAATGGATCCCTTTTGGTCGTAGCTATGCATACGCCCATGTTTGCCTTTTTAATCAAGCAAAAGTCAGTCAGCTGACGTCTTGTTTCAACAGCAATAACAAAGATGCCTCCCAGAAACAATCACGATCCGTCGTCCCCCGGCGATTCGGACAATACCAATGCTCCGGAGGCCGATCTCCAGGGTAATATACTTATACATAGATCAAATATGCATATAAATTGAGGCAGTTAACATGTGGTATTGCGTCTTGCAGAGATGGAAGACGTGAATCAGAGCCTTGACGCTCTAAGTTGTGCCTTGGACGCTGTGGAGCAACGTACCGAAGACATTTTATCGCAGCTACGCGAGCTCCTTGACTCGAATCGCGAAATACGTCGTCAATTGGCGCAGGAAAAGGACAGTGCTTCTGATGAGCAGAGCGAGGATGATGACATGGGCGGACAACCGGGTGACGAAACTCCACCCAGCTCACATATCAATTAAACCCACCATTTTGTTTCTTTGCTGGTGATAGCAGTTTGTTTCCACAAAACATTTATTGGTTATAAAAAATATATATGATAACATAACATAATTGTTAATCGAAAACTTATAAATTTATTTTTTTCGAGGTTTTTTGTTTTTCTTTGGCGCTTTGCCACTTTCTACAGGGGTCACAATTTGATCTTTAATATTAACGTTCTTTAGGCGCTTAGCGTCCAGCTTGAGTCGCGCATTTTCAGCGCGAAGCTCCGCGAGCTCCGCTTGTAGAGCACTGACAGCACGTTCTGGCGTTTCCCCACGAACATTAGATGACTCCTCTTCTGGCTCGCTCATCGCAACGTCCTCGTAGTCATCTGGAAGGCTGACGGAGTTTCCAGCGCTGCCATCGTAGCTGTTGTCATAGTTTGGCTCGATGAACTTTGGTGCCTTTGGATACTCCTCTGTGATGAGCAGCTCGATGCAATCATCGTCATCATCGGGACTAATCATACGCTTCAGATTGTCGGCAAATGATTTTTGTTCCTTGGGCCCTGGATGAAATCGGGATGTGCTTATGAGACGCAAATACAAATTCGTAATGGCGCCTGGCTGTGAAATGCTCTTCACTAGTTGCCGACTGATGACATCCCAGATGCACACCTTTTTGTCCTCGCCACCAGAGATCAGCTGTTGCGCATTCACAGCCAGAGCCAAACAGGTGATGGCTGTGCCGGCGGTGTGGCCAACAAATGCCTGGCTCTCCTCCTCCTCCAGATGGTATTCCTGTGAATGACAGCCAAGAAAACAATAGAAAACTCAAATGAAACAGTTTTTAATGTTTTGGTATTCACCTTCATGCGCGGCACTTTATCCATGTGAAAAACTAGGACCTGACCCTCACTGGTGCCCACATAGACGCTCGTCTCTAGTTTGTCAACGACCACGCTATGCAGGGAGACGGGAAAGACGACGCTCAAGAGCATTGTGCCGTCACTCAGATCGTAAATCTTGCAGCAACGGTCCATGGATACGGTGTACATAAAGGCGCGAATTCCACCAAGTGCAATGTGCACATCCGTGACCGCTAGCCCATGGTCATTAAAATTGTAGAGCGGAGCGTTCTCCTCGCTGTCGCCGCCACCCAATGGAGCTACCGCACGTGTTAGACTCCAGACAAGCACGGCACCATCCTTGCCGCCGGTGACAAAATGTTCGCCATTGTCCGTAAAGCGGATACAATTGATGGGCTGATAATGCTTGGATAACGTGTTGAGAAGTCGCCCAGAATTCAGATGCCAAACGTAGATGGTTTCCTGTATGGCAGCGACCAGATAGGCGCTGTCTGGGGTCAGGGCCAATGCATTTATCTTGCCGGGCACCACGTAACGTATACTTGTCATCTGTTCCTGCCCATTGATCGGCCACACATGCAGCAAAGGCTTTGTGCTGTTGGCTGCAATCACAAAGTGATCCTCGAGCATTTGGAGGCTGTGCGGCTGCATTGTGCCGCCGCCTTTGTAGCGCATCAGATCGGTTCCCGTGCGCAAGTCTTGTACGCAGCAGGATGCTCGCTCATTATTAAGTGTACTGATAAATAAAGCTTCGCAAATGTCCCCCATTATAAAAGACGAAGACTCCACGTGCCAACAGGTGAACGATGTAAACAAATCGTTCAAATCCAATCTATTAAATTGCGCCTAAAAATACCGAAAATATGTGGGTGCCCTAAAAATACCAAACATCGATAAGCCAACGAACAGTCGATATTTAATGAAGAAAGATAAAAAGAATACCATCACAAACGACGTTACCGTGCGTGTTATTAAAAAACTAAGGAATAGAAGCTTTTCAAATGGTTACCCAGCTAATGTCAACATCAATTACAGCAAAATGAGTGGCGGCTACTTTTTGGATTTAGTGGCCATAAGCAGTGCACTCAAAGTGCTGCTGTTTCCCGCCTAGTGAGTTAAATGGGCATTTGCCGGCCGGCAAGAGCTGATGATTTCAATTCATTTCCCTTGCAGCTATTCAACGGATTTTGAAGTGCATCGCAATTGGTTGGCCATAACGCACAGTTTGCCAATCAACCGATGGTATTTGGATGTAACAAGTGAATGGACACTGGACTATCCGCCCTTTTTCGCCTACTTCGAGTGGCTGCTCTCACAAGTGGCCAAATATGTTGATCCAAAAATGCTTATTGTACAGAACCTAAACTATGCCTCCGAAGCAACGGTATATTTCCAGCGTGGCTCAATTATTGTCATGGATCTGATCTATGCGCTAGGCGTACGCAGTTGTCTGGCCGCCCTTGGAGTCGTACAACCAACACAGAATCACATTGCTGGCTGCATGTTGCTTCTCCTGAATGTGGGACTCATTTTTGTGGATCACATTCACTTTCAATACAACGGATTCCTATTTGGCATCCTGTTCCTAAGCATAAGTGCCATGATTAAGAAACGGTATTTGTGGAGTGCATTTGCATTCGCCGTCCTGTTGAATTTCAAGCACATATTCCTTTACGTGGCGCCCGCCTTTGCTGTCTATCTGCTCAAGTTCTATTGCCTGGGCGAAGGAAAGTTTGTACAGAATACGATTAAGCTGCTCGCTGCGGGACTCACACCATTCGTACTGTCCTTTGGTCCCTTCTGGCAGCAGTTGCCGCAGCTGATGTCGCGCCTGTTTCCCTTTAAGCGCGGCCTCACACACGCCTACTGGGCGCCCAACATTTGGGCACTCTACAATGCCGCCGATAAACTGGCTGCCAGCGTCTTGAGGAGAAGTCGCGATCCCGATGTGCCCTCCACGACCTCTGGGCTGGTGCAGGAGGTGCAGCACATAGTGCTGCCCACAATCACACCGTCCATTACGTTCGCACTCACTGTACTCTTTATGCTGCCCATACTGCTGAAGCTCTTCCTCACGCCAACCAGAGAGTAAGCAATCCAACTGTTTCACTGTTGCATCATCTAACCACGACTCACAATTGCCAGGCAAGCCAAACTAGTCTTCATGCGCGCCATTGTCCTCTGCGCCTGCACCTCCTTTATGTTCGGCTGGCACGTCCACGAAAAGGCCATACTCATGTGCCTGCTGCCCATGTGGTGAGTAGTGGAAGTCTCTGAGTTGGGCAAGACTCTCAATTAAATCGGTGTCCAATCTACAGCCTACTTGCCGTGCTGGATCATCGAGATGCCAAATTTGCGTACATCTTGGCCATCACAGGCTACTTTTCTCTGTTCCCGCTGCTCTTCGATGTGGATTTGCTGGTGCCGCGCTACTCGCTCTACATGGCCTACGTGGCCATGATGTATGGCCAACTGGAGCGTGTGTATAAGAGCAAGCCGAGCATCCATGTGCTTGAGTGGATCTACTTCTACGGCTTCATAGCCATTCCAATCTACGAGCATATAATCAGTCGGCTGTTGGGTCTGCACTTGTCGCTTCCATTCATGCCGCTGCTGCTCACCTCCGTCTACTGTGCACTGGGCGTGATCTATTTCTATGTGCGCTTCTATCTCTACGCCATGGACTTCCAGTGGCCGCCGAGCTTTGGCAAGCGTCGCCGCTTCACACAAATCAAATCTTCAACCTCAAAGCGAAAACGAAAAGTTCAATAAAAAATGTATACAAATGTGTGTGTGTGTGTATACGAGTATGTATGCCAGGCCAAGAGCAATTGCATTCGTTTGCCGTTTTGTGTATTTCTAGGGTGTCCGGTTCAAGGCGCCTGGCGCAACAGCCGCAACTGCAACACAATGGCTGTTAGTCAGAAACTTAGGTAGAGCCCTGCGGGCGGTGCCTGATCTACCTGACACTCTTGTGCAGGTAAACACAAATTGAAGTGCGTGGGCGACGGTCGGCGAGTGGGTGACATTCCTGGAAAGCCCAGGGAAAGCACCACATACAATTGAATGAATCGAACTGGAAGAGATATTGAGTCAGTCTTCAATTGCAAGTGTAGCGAACAGGTCGTGCTAAACAAGGAAAAACCATGGAGCATCCACACAACCCATACAAAATGTTCGCACACACCAGTGACAAAACATTGCCGAATGTTAAATGAAATAATCACAATTCGAATCAATTGCAGCCCTCAAGACATTGAGGCGAGCGCCTGCTTCAGAAGAGGCACCTATATCGAGCTATCGACAGGCGTGTTGCGCCGCGTGGAGGACATACGCACCGAGGATTTCATTCAGTCGGCTCTGCGTTGTCAGCAATTCGACCTCAAGGAGGCAACGGTGGTCAAGATAGACAGGAGCTCAGCACATATGAACAAGATTACGTTTAGCTATGATATGCAGCATTTGAAGGTGTGATCATTGGACATTTATTGAATTAATTAGGATTTAATTTGTGCTCTGTTTTAGGTCACCATGGAGGTGGCATCGGCCCATCCGTTATTTGTATATGGCCAGGGCTGGGCATCGTGCAACCCGCAATTGAGCTTTGATCTTTACGAGCTAAAGTGCCAGCAATTGCAAGTCGGTGACATTTGCCTTTCGTTGGTGGAGCGTGAGCAGCCACCACCGCCACCGGTGGAAGCTCTGGATCTTCAGCCTGTTCCACTATCGGAATACCAGTGGACAAATTGTCAATCTGCAGCACTGCCCCGACATCCTTATCAAGTGTATGCGGAGATGGCAAATCTTGTGGCAGCCTATACACAACATTTGATTGGCAAAATGGCAAATTGACAAATTAATTCACTTAATTCATTTTTTATATATTGATAAAATATGTACTGTAATAATGTATTTAGTATTAAATTAATAAAATCCATAAAGTATACCCGTAAAATATATTTTTAAGTCAATTTTCTTGATACTTGAGCTTTTATGAAAAGTATAAAAACGATTTTGAAGTTAAATTATTTGTAAATAGTTTTTGCATAAATATTTTAAAAAAAAATAACTGCGATCTTTGTTTACGCAGTGCTGCCAGGCAGTTCACTATCGTTTACCGAATCAATCGATAGCTGTGGGCTGAAAACCGAAACATATATCGAAATGGACACACTGTTTGTAGAGATTGACATCTCTATGAACTGAACGTGAAAGCCAAAACAACAAAAACAATTCGGTGGCGCAAATTTAATGTACATATATGATCACTATCCGCGGTGATCTTTCAATGAAAAGCGCTGTTTATCCGCTGGGCAATTGCAACAATGCCAACGAGAATGCATCGATACTGAGCGATGGTTCTGGCCACAAGGGCAACAAAAGGAGCGGGAACAAATACATTGGGAACAACAACATCACCAACAGCAACAACAACATTAACAATTACAACAACAGCAACATTAATAATGTAAATGAAAATACGCTGTGGCCTCCTGCATACGATATGCAAGCGTCGTCCGCCAACGCTAATCCAGTGCTGCGTAATATAAACAATGATATGACAAAGGACATTTCGCGCAAAGTGCTTCAATGCAAGAGTAAGTGACCCCATCCATCCATCTACCAGGTCTCGCTACTGCCTATGTCAGTACAGTATGTAGCTGCAAATGTCTGCATTTGCTTCTTATATTCACAGTGCAATTCACATCCAATGATCGATTAGACAAAATGAGCGGCGACGACATGCGCATGTCGAAGATCATGCGCCGCCTGCACAACGAATCGAGCCCGGCGGCTGCTCTCGAACTGTGCAACAAACTGGACATGGCCGTGCGGACTCCAGTTAATGTGGGTTATTTGACTCGATCTTTTGACGTTATCTTGGATGGAATGCAGTCGTTGTTCAAGCAATGCCCGGCTCCGGTGCTGAACGAGTGCAGCAAAACTCTAGGAGTGATTGGCTACATCAATCGCATGTCATATCCCATCTATGAGGACTTCATTGTGAGGAACTTTAAAATGCACAAGCGCATGCAAAAATATTTAATTCTTGCGCTGCAGACGACGCTCAGGTAAGTTACATCCCATGTCCACGTGACCCGTGATCCGTACGCCTGTCTTATTTTAGCTGCGACACAAAATGCGATATGCACATTTTTTCGGACAAGATAATGGCGCTATTGAAAGACTTTCTGGAGGGAGCTGATAGCCCCGACATCTTCATGGGCATCAGTATGTGCATTGTGCAATTTTCGCTCAATTATCGCGAGGTTTTCGAGTGCCATTTTACGGATGTGGTGGACATCATCATTGGCTGGCAGCTGGAGGTTGGCCAGCCCGAGGAAGTGAGGACGCATTGCGCTTACGTGTTGGAGCAGCTGACACCATATTTTAGCAAGCAATTGGACTTTAGCTATGGACTCCTAACCCAGTTCATCGAGGACATATCGGAAAAATCAGAGCGCCCGGGCGAGCGAATCGGCGCCTTCGTTGGAGCCTTCAATACGCTGCTGAAATGTCTCACACGTATGCGCATTACATGCGAATCGATCGTTTCCCTCGCACTCGTGCATCTCATCAAAGTGCTGCCCGCCATGCTGGAGAACCCGGAGGGCGTAGGCGACGATGCTCTAATAAATATCAATGAACTATTCTGCATTTGCTTGCTCAATGGCTATGCCAATCCGGACGCAGGGACTCTCGACAAGTTAATCCATATGCAATTCGAGCACATCACCAAATTGCCCGACTCTCAGAAATTGAGTTGCCTGTATTTGCTGTTGTGCACGGTGCGGAAGCTGCGCGCTCGCCTGCCCGCCAGCCTGGTCCAGCTGATCTTTCAGTCGGATCCCGCTGATGCTGCAAAGCAAACATATTTGACCAGCATACGACTACAGAACGACACAAAGGCCTACAAGCTGCTGTTGCGCACATGCCAGGAGACGTTGCTGATTAAGAATGTGCCCATCTTGCAGCAGGCATACAAACAGCTCGTCCAGGACGTCGACAAATGCATCTCAAAGCTGGCCCAGGCCCAGGCCCAGGCCGACTCCAGCGAAGCGGACATCTTGCTCATCTTTCATTTGGCCGCACTGGCGGCACTGGCCAAGCAGACGTCCTCAATCATTGGCATGTACGCCTGCAAGCCATCCATACTGGAGCTGTTGATAACCAATTGTCGTGCCGGCGAATTGAGTATCTGGTCAAAGCATCCGACCACCCATCATGCCATACTCTGTCTGCTCGTCGTCCACTGCCAGGCCAATCACAATTTCCGCAATAACTCCAGTCTGCTGCGCGAGAGCGACGCCGGCAAGAATCTGCATTCGAGCAGCTCCCAGTCGCCTACGGCTCACAGCTTCGGTCAGATACTCAAGTTCTTGGCACACTGCTTGGTGAATGGTGCACAGCTGGCGCCGGTCAATCTCAAGCATCTGCTCGGCTGGACGAAATCTCTGCTGGTCGAGTGTGGCTCGCGCTGCGCCGTATTGCTGGAGCATGACGATTTCATGACCATTTGCGAGAGCGTTGCCAGCACAGCTGCGAAATACGCGCCCATGGAGAGTGCTCTGTGCATCCAGGCCGTGCTCGGCTATGGCACATCGAATCTGAGCCTCGAGCTCCTCCTTTTGTATCGTGAAACGGCGCTCCAGCAGCTCCAACCGTTGGCCAGCAGCGCGCACGAGGCCTACGCCCAGATCTATGCCCAGTTGCCGCTCAGCTTGATCATCGCCAGACGTGTCCCCTCCGGCATCGGCAGCAATCACATTTGCGTCTGGCAGCAGCGCCTGAGCCAGTGCAGCGCCATACGCGAAAATGTCTTTCGGGATTTCTTCGAGCGCCTGCAGACGCCGGAGCAACAGCCGTTCGGCGAGTGCCTGCGGTCGATGTTCATGCGCAGCTGCCAGGTGACGCAGCTCGACGAGCGGCAGGAGAAGTTGTCCCAGTGCATGCGCCGCTGTCAGCGTCTGGCCACCGTCTGGCTGCAGTTCGAGGCGGCGCGCTTCTGTGTCGACCAGAAGCTGCGCACGCCGCTGGGCAAGCCGCAGGACACGTTCCTCGCCTTCGAAGCCATTGTGACGCGCTACGCCCGACTCCTGAGTGGCTGTGGCAAGGACAACGAGCGTCGAGCCTTCGACGATCTGTCACTGCAGCAGCTCTCCAACACGCGTGCCAACTTGAACCTGCTGCTGGGCTTCCTGGATGCGCTCGAGAAGCTCATCTACAATGCGGCCGAGGGCAGCGCCTTTGCACTGCGTGCGCCCGAGAAGCCAGTCAGCGCCTTCTTCCGGCTCAACAATCCGACATGCCAGTCCTGGTTCAATCGCATTCGCACCAGCGTCATCATCATTGCCATGCACTGTCATCAGCCGGAGTTGGTCATACGCTATGCCCAGGTAGGTTGCTTGCCCTTCGATGAGCCTGAATCCATTGAATTTTGAATTGGTCAAAATATTCCAATGCCCTTTATCAAAGCGTTTAGCTGCATTGATCTAGCCATGTCTGCACTTTCGTTAGCTTTATCGTAGGTCCAATAGTCTTTTCGTCAGCATGACCGCAACAATCTTGTAAACTATTAATATTAGAGATGTAAAACTTGACAGCTACGTTCTTGTATACCACGCGCAGCAGACGATTATAGTGTTCTTTCGATAGCACTTACCATTATCGATCAAACTCCTTATTATCGATAAAAATCTATCGTCCGTTGTGCATCCTTGGTCCATGTATTTAGTGTAATATTTGAATTTGAATGTATGCACTCTAGCTTAAAGCACTTTGGAATTCGTACTTACATATTTCCGTCTCTTTCCACAGCAAATCCTGCTCACCCATAAGACGCAGGACTCCATGTACAGCCAGGCGATTGTCTACTTGGCCTGGGCCTTTGTCACCTGCCGTGAATCGGACTCGCTGCGCGGCCTCTACGTGTGGGCGCGCGCGCGCAGCAGCAAGTGCTACAGGTGGCTGCAGAGTGCCGCAGATCAGGCAGCTGAGCGCACGGAACTGGCGGTGGTTGGCTACCGTTCCATTCTGGCCGATGGGGATCTGGAGACGCATGTGCGCCAGTTTGTGCAGGCGCAGCTGTTCGAGTGCCTGCACTGCACGGGTCAGTGGACGCAGATAGTGGAGCTGAAGGCGCAGTGGAAGCGCGCCGGCGACAACATCCAGGTGAATCCCTTTCTGCACAAGAGCATGACGCATCTGAGTGTGCTGGAGCAGCTGCTGGCCAAGAGCGAGGCCACATCGGACGAACTAAACGCAGCGCTGCACACGCTGAGCATCTGGCCCAGCGACAACGAGCCCCACGCCAGCTTCTCGGCCGACTGTGTGCTCGAGAAGCTGGAGAACATTGTGCTGCAGCAGTGCCACTCAGCGGACGACCTCAAGCCGTTTGAGGTGGGCCCATCCGTGCAGCAGCTGCTGGACATGAACTGGCGCGAATGCCTGCTCAACTACAGCTGCGAGCAGCAGCACTGGCAGCAGCTGACGCTGCTGAAGCACATCACCCAGACGCTGAGCAGCAGCCAGGAGCCGCTGATGCTGCTGCCCCTGGACAGCAAGGGCCGGGAGGAGCGGCAGCAGCAGCAGCTCCAGCAACAGCATCACCATCATCAGCACCATATTGGCAGCCTGGGCAGCTCCCTATTCCTGCGCTGCGTGGCCTGGACGCAGCTGCTGCGCAATCACTGCAACGTGAACAGCCTGGGCAGTCTCTATCTGGAGACGGCGGCGGTGGCGCGTGAGGAGGGCAACCAGTCCACCTGCCAGGCCATGCTGGAGCTGTTCTTCGGCCAGCCACTCAAAGACGTTGCGGGCTACCTGCTGACCAATTCGCCGGACACCAACAATTTGCAGCTGCTGCGTGGCTACACCGAGGTGGCCAAGTGCCTCTACCTCCAACAGCAGCAGCAACAGCAGCAGCAGTGCAGCGAGCTGAGCGCCATCAATGTCTGCACATCGCTTTGCCTGGCCATACAGAAGCAGCTGCCGCAGCCGGAGCTGGCTTCCGATGTGGGAGCCGAGCTGTTGCTGACGCTCGCGGATTGGATAGCCGCGCGCAGCTGCAACGGGCTGGCCACCAACATGTCCACCCAAATGCAGCAGCTGCTGGAGCAGCTGCCCGAGTGCCCCTTGGCGCGCAGCTCGACACAGCCGACGACGCTGCCGCATGGCGAGCGATTGGTGGCGCGCCTGATCAATGCCAGCCTGCAGCAGCGGCCGAACAACGAGGAGGCGCTCATAGCGTATGGCAACTGGTGCTATCGCTGGGGCAAGAAGACCGTCGACAGCGGCACCGTGCTCAGCCAGGCGGACATCACAGCCATTGGCGAGGCGCTGGGCGGCGATCAGCCTCTCGATGGCGACACGCTGCAGGAGCTGCTGGAGGCACTGCGCACGGAGCCACAGCCGGGCAACAATTGCGAGCAGGACGAACTGCAAACGGATGCCCAGTGCGAGCTGCGACTGCGCCAGCTCAGCGCGCTGGCCGACAAGCCAGCCAGCGTGCTGGAGTCGATTGTGCGCATTTGGCGTCGCGCCATGGCTAATACCTTTGACTACTACAAGGCGGCGGCAGGTTGCTATTTCCATTATCTCAGCCTGAAGGCGGGCTCCGGCGAGGGGTGTGCGTTGCCGCCGCAGCAGCCGCGTTTCCATGTGGACGACAGCAATATGGTGACGACAACGCTGCGTCTGCTGCGCCTGATTGTGAAGCATGCCAGCGGACTGCAGGATGTGCTGGAGCAGGGGCTGAAGACGACGCCGATTGGGCCGTGGAAGGTCATCATACCGCAGCTCTTCAGCCGGCTCAATCATCATGAGCCGTATGTGAGGAAGAGTGTGTGTGCGCTGCTCTGCCGCCTGGCCGAGAGTCGGCCGCAGCTGGTCACCTTTCCGGCGGTGGTGGGCGCCAATCGTGAGCTACAAGCCACGCCCATTGGCAGCGGCAGCAACAGCAGCAGCAGCAGCCCGGCACAGAGCTATGCGATATTGTTGAATGCTTTGACCAAGCAGTCGCCCGAGGTCGTGCAGCATGTCCAGCTGCTGGTCAAGGAGCTGCGACGCGTCTGCCTGCTCTGGGATGAGTACTGGATACACTCGCTGGCGCAAATCTACAACAGCTATGTGGGTCGGGTCAACGGACTGGCCAGCGAATTCAAGCCCGACGACCATGAGGGCAAGCAGAATCGCTTCGATAGCTGGCGCCCGCAGCTGCTCAGCGACATGGAGGCGCTGATGGCGTTCACCACGCGCGAGGCGGAGACCAACTACGAGCGCAGCTTCAAGCGGCGCTTCGATGCGCCCATTGCGAGCACGCTGGAGGCGCTGCGTAATCGCCCGTACCCGGAGGCGTGGGACAAGCTGAAGCAGCTCTACCACGTGCTGCAGTCCAATATGCTGCGCGGCACGAGCAGCACTCTGAAAATGCAGACGATCAGTCCGGTGCTGTGCGAGATTGGACGCATGCGCATCTCGATGCCGGGCCTGGACGCGCAAGACGAACAGCAGCCGGTGCACATTGAGAGCGTGGAGAGCACCGTCTGCATTCTGCCCACCAAGACGAAGCCCAAGAAGGTCGCCTTCTATGGCAGCAATGGGCAGAAGTACACGTTCCTCTTCAAGGGCCTGGAGGATCTGCATCTGGACGAGCGCATCATGCAATTTCTGTCCATATCGAACGCCATCATGGCTACCAAAAATGATACGCCGCACAGCTGCTACCGCGCCCACCACTACTCGGTCATACCGCTGGGCCCCCAGTCGGGTCTGATCAGCTGGGTGGACGGGGTCACTCCGCTGTTCGCCCTGTACAAGAAGTGGCAGCAGCGCCAGCCTCAGCCGGCCACAGGCGCCACATCGCGCCGCCTCACCGATCTCTACTACAACAAGCTGTCGCCATTGCTGGCCAAGCACAACATGCTGGTCACGGATCCGCGTCGCCAGTGGCCCCTGTCGGTGCTGCGCCAGGTGCTTAACGAGCTGCAGCAGGAGACGCCGGCGGATCTGCTCACCCGTGAGCTCTGGTGCCATGCGGGCAGCGCCGCCGAGTGGCGCCAGTCAGTGCGCCGCTACACGAACTGCATGGCCGTCATGTCCGTCATTGGCTATGTGATTGGCCTGGGCGATCGCCACTTGGACAATGTGCTCATCAACCTGAGCAGCGGCGACATCGTCCACATCGACTACAATGTCTGCTTCGAGAAGGGACGCACCCTGCGCATACCCGAGCGTGTGCCCTTCCGGCTGACGCAGAATATGGTGCACGCCCTGGGCATTACCGGCATCGAGGTGAGTTCATGAGTTCCATTTTGGCTTCCTTAGTTCTTTATCATGCTCGATCAGCTAAAGATCTACTTTATTTTATTTAAATCCAAGTTGTTGCGTTTGCTAGCCCGAAAGACTCATTTATGTACATATATCTCATATGTCTAAGATTCTTATATGCATCATATGTTTCTAAGCGTATCTTAACTCCTTAATGACCTTAGCCCCTTAAAGCTCCATAAGGAGCTTAGCTCCTTGGGGTCTTAGCGCCCCAAGATCGTTAGCTCTCTAAAGGGCCTTAGTTCTTTAAAGACCTGAGCTCCCTAAGGGCTAAGAACCTTGGCTCTCTAACAGCTTTAGCTCTTTAGCGCTTTTCAGCTTTTTGATCTTTCCCAAAATATGCTTTACTTCTTTTTTCAGCTGAACTTTTTTACTAGATATTTCAAATAACTTTTCAGCACAGGCTGTTATAAGGGGTATGTAATAAAATACCCTAAAATACCCTGCTGCCCATAAAATCGGACTAAAATCTGGTGTCGCCCTCGTTGTAAATAATCGTGCTACTCATTTCCAATTAATACGATGAGTCGACTTCTAATTCAAATAATTGTTTATGTTCTCCCATTGCCGTTTGCTTTCTCAAGTTTTCCTGGCGTGACTAGACGACGCCCTGAATTGGGCTTTCAAATTACTAAGCTCAAGCATACTAGTAGAAATTCTCGGAATGCCCATTTGAGTCTCTTTTTTAGATACATATACACAATGCTCAAGTGTTCAGCTCTTTTTCAGAAGCCAGCTGAAATAGAGAGTTAGTAAAAAGACAGTTTTATGTATAGATTCCTCATCGATTCAAAGATTGTGATGTGATTTCTGTGTGACTTCAGGCTAGATTCCATTAATCTTTATGTCCGTGATTTCTGCGTGACTAAGGTTAGATTCCATTAGTCCCTATGCCCCATTAGACCCATTACACTAAACGATCTACAAATGTCTTTCGAGTTCTCCCTTTCGGTTCTGCTCATTATGATCCCCCGAACGATCTATCATCCCTCGCGCTAGTTCCCCTCGCATTAAAGGTAGTCCTTCTTTAGATTTACATTAGATATATTTTGTATTTATTGCGCGTCCTGGCACTGAGTTGAGAGTTTTTCTACATTACATTCCTTGGCGGCCGTATAGCCGTTGCTGCTGTTGCTATCGATGCGTTGCTTGGCACTGTCCGAGGGCAAATTGAGCTCCAGGTCGGCATCGATGCGACAGCAGCGGCTGGACTTGCAGCAGAGCGTTTGGGCGAACGCACGCCGAAAGCCGGCATTCTTCCATGAGTAGATGATGGGATTGAGCGCCGAGTTGGCCATCGCCAGCGAGAAGGCTGTCTTGTAGATCATCGAGTTGCTGCGGCACACGCGGAACAGCTGGGCGATCGCCACACAGAAGTAGGGCAGCCAGCAGAGCGTGAAGCAGCCCATGATGAAGACCACAATCTGGACGCTCTTCCAGTCCGGGTGCAGCATGCTGTGGCTGCTGTGCGTGTTGTAGACGACAGATTGGCGCACTCGCTGCGCCTGCTTGGAGGCCTCGCGCATGATGCGCCAGTAGAAGACCAGCATGCATATCCAGATGATGGCGAATCCGGGCGTTATAATCCCAGCCACATACCATGGCAGCAGCACCTCGTCAAACTCGCAGCCCTGCGCCGCGGACCACTTGTTCCAGAATATGGGTATCAGCGCTACCAGAGCGCCCACACACCAGTTCAATGTGATGATCATGTAGGCGACGCGACGCGTCATATAGCTGCCATAAATGGGCAAAGATTTCGATTAGATGGGCTCTTAAGAGGGGACAAGATACAAAACACAAATAACTGAAGCATCGGAAGTGGAAATAAGTATCGAATAAGTCAGCTATCATCACTAGAGTAGTTTTACGAGTGCTATATGCTCATTTATGGACTGTAGACGTTGGCCTCAAGTGAAAATAACCCAAAACACGTCATAAAGATAAGATTCGGATATTGGAGATTATAAATGCAATCGACGAAGAAATAAACTGCCTAGTGTAATAAGTCATGGTTGACAAGGCGATAGCAGCTGACATTTACCCAGCTGGGTCAGATAATATATTCGCAATGATGCGTACCGATATGAGAACCCGCTGAACTGGGATTCATCTTGAGCTTTAGATATAGTAAAGTAGAATCCGGCTATAACGAATAACTTATATGGTCGATGGTTCTTTGAACCTCATTATAATCGTATTCTACTGTATATGACATCGAAATATCAGCTATATGGTTGTTAAGGGCTGGTTACTTATACAAGGTATAAACTAAACTTGGTCTTTCCATGACAAGTTGGATGCCTTTAGCAATAGATATAGCTTCAGCCTAGCTGAAATTTTTACTTTATATCGATATTTATCGAAGATTTAGCTTTTGAAGATTTCGATTTAGCAGCTAATAGTCTATATATAAGGATATACCTAATCTAATTAGAATATCAGACGGAACGTATATAGAAATAAGTCAGATTGAAGGGGCAGCTGAGTAAGTCGGAAGACAAAAGTAGATCCGTAAGAATTTACGGTTTAAGCCTGTGGCTTGATATCGATTTTTATCGATTTGACGATGGAGCTCTAGCAGTTAATAATCAATATATATATATATGAATATAAGAAGACTAAAATCCAATTAGTTGATAAATCACAACGTATACAGAAGCAGGTCGAAAGATTCAAGCAAATCCGACAGGGGACAACTGAGCTAGACTCAATCCCATTCAAAATCCAAATGGTTATATACAATAGTTCAACTGAAGACTCACCGTCTGTAGTGCAGAGCGTACATGACCGCTATATAACGATCCACGGCAATGGAGATGAGCGTCAGTATGGAGACGCAGCAGGCGCAGATGAAGAGGAAGAAGCGAAACAAGCAGAAGCCGCGCAGCTTGCCCAGCTCGAGGCTGCTGCCCATGTAGAAGACGACGTGATAGGGCAGGGCGACGCCGACAATGAAGTCGGAGATGGCCAGCGATAGGATGAACAGATTCGATATGACCGAGCGCAGATTGCGGCAGGTGCGCACGGCGACAATGGTGAGCGCATTGCCCACCAGTATGAAGACGAGGATGATTGCATTGATGACCAGCCAGAGCAGTAGGCCGGCGCCGATCCGGGAGGGCGCTCCAACGGTGGCGGCCACAGTTGTCATATCCATGTCCATGAGGGCATCCTCTAGCCCGTTTGACGCATTTGTTGTTGTTGTTGTTGTGGAGAAAGTGCTGCTGCTGCTGATGGTGTTGCTGATGCTATTATTGCTTTTATCACTGGGGTTTAACCAAACGTACTCCTGACTGTCCATGACACCCACTCGACCCACTCGACCCACACGACCCACACGACGATTCGGGAATCTCCCGCACTCAATACACAATTAACGTGAGCAGCTGTCTAAAAATCAGATCAGCCAATGTGAAGCGCGGCCACGAAACGCACCGAACGCCAGTTTTGAACAATCTGCCAGCCGGCCACTCCACATGGGGCAAGGACTTTGGTGTTTAGCCAGGGCAATACGTGGGCGTCGTTTGTTTACGTTTCGGTTCGCTATTATCCACAGCGCCAACTGATAACGGCAACCTGATCCAGCGTGAGAAACGCAATCCGCTCGCGCAGCTCTCAACACACATTTCCCGCTACCCTACACCAGAACAATGTCGATTTGCCACTGCCAATCGAGTAGGGTATGCAGCTCAGTCGACTCGATTGGCCCCACACTGCGATTGTGTGCAACTGTGTGGGGGAGGGGCTACATGATTGTTGGCTATCTGATGTGGCTGACACATTTCTATCGATATCGATATGGAGGCACTCGCATGGGCCTAACGTATTTTTAGCACTTCACAAATTAACCCTAGGTGAGCCGCAGAGCTTACATCTATTAATGCATCAAGTGGTAATTGATAAGTGGATTATTTATTTATCCACATCGCGCTTGGCCCCCTCGAGGCCAAGGCGCATGTTAAAGTTCATGTTAGCGGGCAGTCAGAATGAATCGAAATATATATATATATATGAAATATATTTATGCTCATGGTATTACTTGAGCAACATACGTATATGTTATATATATTTATATATTTACCAGCTGGTTTAGTAGCTTGTAAATTGACAGAGAAACGAACAAGCTGAGAGCAAACAATGTAAACAAATTTGATAAAACCCCATTGAAATACTAGCGATTTAGCAGCTGCATAAATTGCCTAGTAAATAAACATTTGCACGCGTTAATGCTATGGGAGAATTGCTTTTGGCCAACGCGTCGTATGGGTAATAATCAGATAAACTATTTATGATGCGCAATCAAATGCGGAGCCCTCGAGCAAGCCACAAATTACGCACAATTTCAAAGTTAAAATCATTGAGCAATGGCTCTATCAGTTGTAGAATTTATATTTCTAGTATATAGTTGTGCAGGCAGCTATGCATATATGGTATATATCGTGTATCAGTCGATATAAAAATGTTCTCTAGTTTTACGATGCCTGCAATTTGTTTGCTTTGCTTAGAGATATGCATGGCGATAAACGCGATTCGTGGGACTTTATTTACGAGTCTATCTGTGAATCGTATCGATTTATGATCATGATACCATATTTGATAATCCATGTCTTTTGTTTTTACCGTTTTTTTGTTTTGTTTTTTTTTTTTAGGGCGCCTACCGTCTGGGCTGCGAGTATGTACTGAAGGTGATGCGCAAGGAGCGCGAAACCCTGCTCACCCTGCTCGAGGCATTCGTCTATGATCCGCTAGTCGACTGGACAATCAACGAAGATGCGTCGACTCTGCGACGCTCCATCAATGCGAAACCGCTGGCCTGTGCCACCGCCACCAAAGAGCTGAAGTGCCTCAAGAAGGACAAGGGCAAGAACAAGCTCTCCGACTGGGACGCCAAGCGACGACACTACGTGAGCAAGCTGAAGCAGTGCCAAAAGTTTTGGACCAAATACAAGTGAGTTAACGAGTCGGTAGAGAGCTTTAAAAGACTTTTGACTTTGCCCTTAACAGAAATAGATATATTGAGTAGATTCGTTTAGTAAAACAGACATGTAGAGCCTACATTTGCTTAAGGTTCTTTTTGGGCTGCCCTCTAGAAAGAAAGTTTTCTAATTTTCCTAATGGTTTGCCCGCTAGGATCCTTTCTCCCCAAGGATGAAAATCCTTTATTTTAATGTAAGTCTCGTATGCCTTGTTTTAGCTTCCTAAAATAAACCAAAGCTGAACTAGAACTAGTTTTGGTTTGGCCCCTAGAAAGCATTCTTTCCAAGGAAGAAAATCCTTTATCTCAAGGCCTTTACCAAAATGTTTCCCCTGTAGGAAGAAAGTTTCTTATCTTCAAAGTGCCTAAACTGAACGAAAGTTTTTTTTATGGTTTGAGCTCTAGATTGAATCTTTCCCAAGATGAAAGTTCAATTATTCAATTAGGAGAATCAATGGACTCTCTTCTGCATACATTTCCTCCCTGGAAGAAAAGCTAATGCTATTCATGGCTTATCTAAGCATGCAATATTCTAGGGGCATACATAGACTATCGTGCTATCGTCCCCATTTAATGCCTATTGAAAGCTTCCGTTCACATCTTGGTTTCTATCCGTATCCATAATGCAGACTGGATATATTGCCCCAGCTAACGGACATGCTGCGAGAGATTGAGAAGCTGCAGCAGATACAGACGCAGCGCCTGGCCACGGAGCAGGATCTGCTGAAACTGAACCAGCGCAGCGCCCTGATAGCCGAGATCAATGCCCTGGGCACGGCCATTGAGAGTCACAGCTTCAATTCGGCCTCGCCGCGCTACGCCACCAAGCTGTACCACACGGAGGCGTTGGCTCGCCAGGTCCAGCTGCGTCAGCCCGACTATGAGACGGTGTCGTCGCTGCTGGTGAGCTATGGGCAGTGCCTGGAGCAGCAGCATCTGACCGAGTTCAACATGCGGCTGATTCACTTCAAGCTGGACGGAAGCAACTTGCACAGCGAGTACCTGGCCTTGCTGGAGCTGGTGCAGTGCCATTTGCCACCGCAGACGCTGGAGTCCTACGAGAGCACTCGCACCCAGCTGGACGAGCTGTGCGAGCGGCTGAACGATCTGGGCCTGCAGTGCGTGGAGCACATGCAGCAGTATGCATCCATAATGGCCTACTATCCGGAGCATCTGAAGGGCAACAACATCTTTATGCGCTTCCACGAGAGCTATGCCAACTACTTGGCCAAGGCCGAGAACTGCAGCAGCAGCAGCAGCGACAGCAGCAGCAGCAACAGCAACGACAGCAGCAGCAGCCACAGCAACGACAGCAGCAGCAGCAACGGGAGAAGCCAACAGAGCTCGCCGGAGTTCGACACGGACAGCAAGCTGAACGCAGCCCGAACCTTGGAGGCGGTTCACCTGAGTCTCAGCTGTCAGCTGCTCGAGTTGACGCAGCACTTTGCCCACGAGCAGGCCCTGGCCCAGTCGCAGAGCCCGTCGCACGTCCTGCTGGCGGCTATAAAGCACAGCGGCTACAGCAAAGTGCAGCTCGATGCGGCCCTGCTGCACACCCTGGAGAAGGCCAACAATGCGTTCGCCCACTACGAGCGATCGGCTGTGGAGGAGCATGAAATCAAACTCTTGGAGCATCAGTTGCAGCACATTCAGCTGGTGCAAACAATGTGCCAGAGCGTTACGGAGCCCATGGACCAGGCCAACGATCACCTCAGCCAGCTGCAGGACACGCTGTCCATGCTCATCCAGCTGCAGCACAGCTTCGAGCATGGCCTCACCGCCAGCGTGTTCCGTCTGCTGCTGTTGCCAGCCAAGCAGCACCATTTGGAGGCAATTCTACAGCTGGACAGCAAGGGTCTGGCCGAACGTTACCACCGATCAATGCGAGTGCAGCAACAGGAGTTGGAGCAATCGGAAAAGCAACTGGATCTCGTGGAGGACTCGCCGCAGCAATTCACCATTCCACGAGCTTTGGAAGCTGAGTTCATGCAATGCCTGCAGCTCGGCTACGATCTCTTCCAGCAGCTTAACAAGGCCCTGGAGCGTGTCACGCGCAATATCAAATTGATCATTGACGATGTCAACGATGCTCCGACACGGCAGTACACGGTGAGTGATCCAAGCTAAAGGAAAGGGAATGCAAGTGACCAAAGCACATTAGAGCTAATCAATGAAATATGAATGAAGGCAGGCAGTTTATAGCGGAATGGTAGCTACGTAGTAAGAGTGAGATAATGGAGGCTAAGCAGCAACAACTATAGTACGGGAGAGATAAGGATAGCAGAACGATCGAGAGATCGAGGCAGATATGAAAATGACAAAGACAGAGAGAAGAATGTGTATAAAAATGTTGAATGATTCAGTTTTTATACTTATATACACACATATTAATATAGACAACAAGTAGGGCTAGAGAGTGGTAATGAAATACATAAACAGTTATCTTAAATAACGTTCAAGATTAAGTAGCCATGCATACATATAATAAATGTGAGTGATATTTGTCTTAAAGAAGAGTTAGAGATGATGTCAGAGCAGAGCTATGTACATATATAAAAGAAGCTCTATGATATATGAGATCATTGTAGAAACGTAGAAATGGATCATAATAAGTTTGAGTGAAGAACAACTAGAGATATCAGAGAATATAGTCATTTATAATGAGAACTAAATATGAAATAAATGTTTAGGTTTACTAGAGATCTAGGTGACAGGTAAGTCACAAAGAAGGTAGCGATTCATCAGAGATAACGTATTCGGATTTCGAAGTAGCCACGAGAATGATAAGGTTCCTGCGCTAATTGAGCAATTTTGTTTGCAGGAATTGGACATAATTAAGATCGCTGGCAACACGTTGTCTGAGAAATGCTTCTTCGATCTGGTGCTGCAGACGGTGGACGCCAGCAGGAGCTGGGATCAGCGACTGATGCGTGAGCCCGTGCAGAGCTTTGTACAGCGCCTGGAGATGACGTATATTGTGGGCGTGGTGCCATTGCTCTGCCATTCCCACTACACGAACTGTTGCATACGTGGCCAGGAGGTGGCAGCAGCCATTGCCCTCTGCTCGCCGGATGTGCTGCAGCTGTGCGATGGCTTCTTTGCCGCGCTGCAAGCGGAGGCGACGCTGCAGCAGAGCCAGTGCGAAATCGGGCAGCTCAATCAGCTGATCGAGACACAGACGCTCATCGCAACGGCGCACTACTGGGCATACGGCGAATCGCTGGGCAACGAGCTGAACTGTGGCCACGTCATCAGCCGGCAGAAGCTGTCCGAGGCAATCAGCCAGAACTTGCAGACGCTGTCGGACAAGGCGCTGGCTATGGAGCGGCTGCAGCACCGCCTGACCTCGCAGCTAGATCAGCTGCAGAGCCATCGCAGCAACTGGAATCGCAATCACATCGACAGCCTGCTGCGCAACGAGCAGCTGCAGCACAAGCTGACCAGCAATCAGCTGGACGTGATCAATGAGCTGAAGATATGCGCCAGTGCGCTGTGCAGCATCGAGCAGGCGGGCGGAATTGACGGAGAGCAGGAGAAACTGCTGCTGGACAACATGGAGCAGTGGCTGCAGGCCTACCAGCAGTGGGAGGTGAGTAATGCACGGATTAGCGCCGTGGAGCAGGCGATTGTCCAGCTGCTGGATCCCGAGGGAGCCATCGATGACTGCTGGGTAAAGAACGTGCAGGGTCTGCTCGAGGATTACACGTGCAAGGTGCAGCGCGAACTGTCGATGCTGGAGTCGGAACAGCAGACCAGGCGCAGACTCATCTATGGGGTGCTCAAGGAAGTGCAGGTAAAACGAGTAGCATCACCTCATTATCAACTGAGTGTCTAACACATCGTTCCCTTAGCGAAACCAGGAACAGATGCCGCGCATTTACACGCGCAGCCTGTGCAACGACTCCGAGGAGCAGGCCAAAATGGTGCCCCTGGATATTCAGCTGCTTTGTGGTCATGTGCGCGATGCACAGCGCACACTCGTGGACTTCTTTCAGCGTGTGATGGAGCTCCGCAAGGAAATGGCCAGCGAACGGCCTGCGCTGCACCACGACACGCTCGCCCGCTGGCAGCAGCAGCTACAGCATATCGAGCATATGGCTCAGCACGCCGTGGATGACTTCTTCAGGGGCATCGAGGACTTTCTGCAGCATTCAGCGGACAGTGATTCGTTGCCATACGAAACGTTCACGCACAACAAGGGTAAGGACCATCGAATCATTTTCAATTGTCTCACAATCAAACAATCTTGATGTGATGCCTTCTTTCAGGTGCACCCAATCTGCACGAGCAGAAACGCAATGCGTATGGCGTGTCTGTGTGGAAGAAGATACGCATGAAATTGGAAGGACGCGATCCGGATAGCAATCAGCGTGCCAGCGTCGCTGAGCAGGTCGACTACGTGTTGCGCGAGGCCACCAATCCGGACAATCTGGCCGTACTGTACGAGGGCTGGACGCCATGGGTCTAAGTTGACGGACGTGGCCACAAATTGCCAGCAAATGGCAAATGGGCATCAAAATCGCATTAAACGCATCATGGAACGGGGGTTGGACACAGTGGCAGGAGGATGCTCGGAAGTGGAGTGACTGTCCAAATGTATCTATATCTATATACATGCGTCTATATACGTGATTATACATGGATATCTATATGTACGTGTATATATACATAATATATATGTATATCTACTCAGGCTGGGGTTGCGCTAACAGGCGCATCGATCACCCCGCTCCTTTCCACTTCCACACGACGACCTGCCCCCATCCCGACATCACAAAGTATAGAGGATAATACGACAAAGAAAGAAGGATAGAAAGAGAATATACTACAACAAATGAATAGAACATAGAAGATACCAGGACAACATCGTTTCGGTTGCTTTCGAAGCTCAACAGCTCAATGCTCACACTCGGCCGAGCAACCCACACAGCTGCGCTAGCGTGACCGTACGCCGAAGGACACAACACCTTATGCGGTCGGCAGGAACACGCCCAATGCAAGCAAGCAAATCAACAGGACTTGGAGCAGTTCACGTATCCGTTGCACATTTCAAATTTGAATTCTTTTTAAGCACACTTACAAACACGGCGCATATTACTATTTTCAGCCAATAGAACGAGAATCCAATAGAACGAGAAAGAGAAAAAGAAGAATTGGTGAGAAAGAGAGGGTTTTCCCTCTTGTTATACATTATACATATGTATAAACTTATATATACATATATATATATATATATATATATATATATATATAAGTTATATATATTATTTAAATTTAAGCTTAAAAGTTGTTTTAATTTAAGTTTTTATCCTTTTTATCGAACTACTATCCAACAGCTTACTTGGCATATTTTTAAACCATCAACAGGCGCGAAAATTGCGCTCCAATTAGATGTATTTACTTAAAGCTCTCATTTTGTTTGCTTAATAGTTTTTTTCTTTCCGTGGCGAATCAATGCGATCTTCATTAAAGATTAATACAAAATAACTTCAAATGTATTTTTATTTAATTTTTAACATCGAGGATTTCTCCTTGGACAGCTCGGCAGGCTATCGATAGCACTATCGATACGCCCAAGCAGAGCTTCAGGCGCAGCAGTCTAACGGAAACACGACTCAGCCGCAATGCCAATTGGAATTTGGCGGTGCTAATTGGAACTGCAGCGCAATTCGATTTAATGCATCAATGACGTTATAACAACAGAGAAACAAGTAAAACGCCAACAACTTGAATATATCGTTTGTATTTATATATAATCACTCATTTATTTTCTAAATTTTCCACTTTAGCTCAATTTGCTTAACTCTCTTCCTTATTCTCTCCCACGCTTCGGCTGTCAGTTTACTTGGTAATCGTTCGTTTATCAATTACGTTTATATTTGTTTTCACTTGGATAGGGTGTAAAAAGTTTGAAATGTTCTTAATAGGATCAAGACGTATTTATTACCAGCTAATGCGTTACTTATTTTCTGTTTCATCTTCTCGTTTTGTTTGTTTGTCTGTTTGCATTTATGTTTTCATTGTTTCATCTTTCTATTTATATTTTTGTTTATATTATTCTTTAATCCTTAGGTATTTGTTGCAAATTAACATTAACTTTATTGAACTTCTTGCTTACAACTATTTTTGTTGTTATCTCTTTTGTGTGTGTTGGTGTATGTGTGTGTGTGTGTGTGTGTGTGTATTTTTACAAACAGTACAATTAGAAATCGAAATTCCAGCTATGTTTAAATATTGTTTACACCTCCAACTATTTGTTTATGTTTATTTTATTTTATTTTTTTTTTTCTGTTCGGGAAACTTGTCAGTTAATGTTAATGTTGTTTTTACGGTTACACGCTATAGTTATACAATTAAATGTTTATATATATGTACAGTACATTAATGTATACATATCTATTTATTCATATATTTATATATGTATATATATAAATATTTTATATATATATATATCATTTACAAAAGAACTTAACGAGCTGTCATCGTTCATTTATTTGTTATTACATACAAAAGATTAACAAATTAATATTAAAAAAATACATAAAAAAAAAAAAAAACAAAATTATACAATCATTTTGTTATACACACATATCATATATATATGTTTGCATATCTACTTTTTCGTATGTAATTACGGCACTGCTCGTAAGCTAATTTACGTTACGGATTGTGAATGCGGCTAGATCATTTGTTTATGTATTAGTTTTTATCATTTTCGTTTTGTTATGGATAGATCCGTTTGTCTAGGACAGGAACTCCATTAGCCAATATAGGTTTTTGAAACATAAAATACAGTTAAATTGCCTTTAGCATTCCTTTGACCAGAATTTCCACATGACAGAAGTGTTTTCAATATTAGCAATATTTTCTCATTTTACTTGAAGTTTTTCATAGTTTTGTTTTCAACAATACAAACAGAATAAAAATTTAACAATAAAAATGATGGGGGACAATTATATATACAAATCATATAAATAGCAATAATTGATTTATGACATGGATAAACACAAATCATTTGTCAAATTTGAAATAAAATATTCATGAAAAAAAAAAACAATTCTACAATTACATAGTTGAATAATTTTTTAAAGTAAGGCTTCCCTTTTTTTTTTTTGTTTGTTTTGTTTTTGGTTGCTTTGCTTCAGTTTACTTATTTAAGCATAATTATTTATAGTGTTTGTGTCTTTGTGTGTGTGTGTGTGTTTGTGTCTGTCTGTTTGTGTGCCTGTTTATCGATCTTTATAGTTGTTGTTTTGTGTTTATCCTATTTTAGTTTTAGTTTTAGTTTTGTTTTTCACTTTAAAATAATAAATACATACATACATATACATTACATTACAATTACATCATATCCATAGTACAAAATATAAAATTTAACATCACATTGGTTGACATTCTTTTGTTGGTTGGTTGGTTGCTTCGCTTACACATGCACTTACTCCCATCATCATCCTCCTCATCATCATCATCATCATCATTATCGTCATTATCATCATCATTATTAACTTTACATTATGCTTAACATCGTGTGTTGATTTTGCTTTGATTTACATACATTGTTTAGTTTGTTTTTATGTTTTTACTTTGTGGGTTGGTTGGTTTCGTTTACTTTTGTCCTTTGTTCATTTCTACAATTGATAGCATTTGAAATTAATCTGCGTGTGTATGTGTGTGAGTGTTTGTGGGTTTGCTTAAACTGTCGGTCGGTAGGTCATAACGATCGATTGCTCGATCCGAATTTCGTTTCTCTTAGCCTCTGCTCTTCGCACATCCATTTCCGTTTCGATTTCCATTTGCATTATTTTACATTTTCTGTTAACAATTGATGTTCTCTCTCCATCTCTAGTTCCCTCTTTCTTTCTACAATGTTGGCCTCTGCTTTCTAACCTGCAAATACATATAAAATCGTTCATTACAATGCACAATAGCCACACAAGATACTTATATACATATCCATATATGCATATCATATACATACGAATGCCTGCTGAGAAGTCGTCTAGAATTCAGTTTGATTTATGGCGCACGCTCTACGCACTGCCCACTCACTCAGAAGTTAAACGACTTAACGAGCTTTACAATACAAATACAATGCATTAAGCACAATACACATATCTATATCTATACATACATAGATGTATGTACACATATCAATACATATATCTATACATAAGATACTGATTACACAGACCAAGCACATTTACATATCAAGGTGAATACATTAAATACTTATACAAACGAAAAAGGGTAATTTACATATTCACATTTATTTATATCGCTAGCTAAAAAGTCAAATAAAAAAAAAATAGTATTGCATGGATGATGCATATGATAGCTACTTATCGGTAGCAATTTATATACATTAATAATTTTGCGTAGTCGGCATTACCTAATGAGATTTTTACTAATCTCCGGGATGCTCAGGACAGGAGCGATTCACCTCAAACCAACGATCGATGCAGCTGCAGACGAGACGAAAATATATTAGTATATTGATTTATAGATTTAGTATGTATGCCAAGCGGCCTCTAGTTACCCTTTGTGGTATATGCATAGACATGGCAATCGAGCAATTGTATCACCTGGATTCAAGTCTTCAAGGCAAATGACGCACTCACCCTTGGCGTCTTGCAATGTGTCCTCTGCAAAAGTAAATGAGAATTAACGATAAACAATGCAAGCGACGCCGACATTCCGGCTGCATACCGTTATATGAGAGTCTTGGTTTGGTTAGGCACATGACTAAATGGCATTCAATATCGTCTGGCAACACGAACTTATTGCACACAGGGCATTTGATACCTGTGCGGAAGGAAAGAATTCAACATCGCTGACCAGGAAAACTTTAGATATGTCTATATATATATATAAGTACCATTGAAGGACCAAATGTGCGATGGAAGCGATGTTGCCGTATAAACGCGGCCAATGCCATTCGCTGATGTTGCCGATGCAGCCAATGCGATGCTCTCAACGATGTTTGCGCCAGTCATCGACATATCCTGCAACACAATGGGCAAATAAGAATGGCAGACAGAGGAGAGTCGAGTGCAACTTACGCGTATTGAGTCACCAAACGCGCGTCGCTGTTGCATATAGCTTTGTGCGACAGTCGCGGAACTGTTGTTGTTGCCGGCTGCCGCCTGGAAGCTATTGCTATTTGAATTAGCTGACACAGAGACTGAGACGGCGGGATGTGTGTTCGGGTAAGTGCTGGATCCCTGCTGTAGTTGTTGCTGTTGCTGCTGCTGTTGCTGTTGCTGCTGTTGTTGCTGCTGCTGCTGTTGTTGCTGCTGTTGTATGTCGGGCACTGAGCTGAGGCTGCGTGCACGCTGTCGATCTATGGACGTGGAGTTCGGCTGATTGTGATGATGATGATAGACCTGGAGACCGGGCAATGTGCGCAGCAAATTGAAACCCTGACCGGCATCGCCGCTCCGGCCGCCAACCGCTGAGCTCTGCACCGTTGTCTCGGTGGCAGTGGCACCCGTTGAGCTGCTTGAGAATGTTCTGGAGCGGGGGCTCTGCTGGCCGCTGGTCGCTGGTGTGCTTGCCTTTTGACCCATAGAGTTTGAGTTTCTTTCTATCACGCACGGCCTCTGCCTCTGCCCGCCCCCGGCTGCCGCTGCACCCCTCGATCGCTGATTGGTTGAGCTCACACTCTCTGCCACTCGCGCGTATTATTGCACTTTTCGAATTCGCTCTCAGTTGGAGTCTTGCTCTCGCGGTCGCTCTCGTTTTGATGCAGCTTAATTTATTTATTTTGTTTTTTTTTGTTGCTTCTTTTTTGCGAGCTGTCTTTGTTTGCTCCTTCGTATATTACGCGTATGTGGGTGGGCGCGCGTGTATGTGTAGGTGTTTGCCTGTGTATGTGTATATGTGTGTGTAGGAGAGTTTCTGCGTGCGTTCACATTTAAGGAAAC
The DNA here is from genome assembly GCF_054131105.1 of Drosophila navojoa. Lineage (NCBI taxonomy): Eukaryota > Metazoa > Arthropoda > Insecta > Diptera > Drosophilidae > Drosophila > Drosophila navojoa. The sequence continues at coordinate 8,342,045 of NC_142895.1, read as the reverse complement.
AAAACAAATGACAGCAGCAGCAGACAACAATAGCAAACAAAGTTGATGTTATGGATCAGGGTTTTGGGGGCTGGTGGGTTGTGGGGTGCTGGGTGGTGGGAGGTGCTTGGTGGGTCAGCAGCGGCGGCAGTGACGGGCGGCGTTGATAAATGCGGTATATAGATAAGTGTTTAAGTGTGTTTATGTGCCTTCTGCTGCCTTCGCCTGTGCAATGTTGTTGTTGATGATGATGATGATGATGATGATGATGAATGTGTGTACTGAGAGGTGTATGCGTGTGCGTGCGGGTGCGGGTGCCAAAAGTGCGGAGCGTTGGGAGGGCGTTAATCGCACGTCGGTCGTCGGTGTCAGTGTCGGTGTGATGGTTCTTAGTGTTGGTGTCCGCTGTCGGTGCGTAGTTGATTGCTGCTGTTCTTGATGTTGTTGTGATACCGAAAACCAAAATAGTTGTGGACTCTAACTACGCTTAATCCGCTTGATTACCACTCGCAATTTAAATTACTGTTTCCGTTTTCTCTATATTATTTTTAACATCTCCGTTTTCGTTTTATGTGTACTCTTTGCTTTGCTTTTGACCACCACAATTTATTGGCCAACCACCACAGGGTATTATCGCAGTTCCCGGTGTTGAAAAATGCCACTATACGAATCAAGCCGATAACGATATATCAATTCACTATCGAATGTCAGCGCCAAACCATTAAAATGCAATTGGTATCGATGGTAATGTTGTTTGATGTTTAACAAAAAAATTTTACTTTACGTATTTATTTATGTTTCTGATCTTAGAAATTGAAAATAGTACAAAAAATAAATACGCTTTACTTGCTTGTCGGCTGGTCAGGACATTTAGTGCCAGGTTAACTTAAATCGATAGAAAAATATCGAAATCTCGTTGCGATATCAATAGATGTTGCCAACCAGCTAAGAAACATAAGATTTTTAATAATGTGGTTGTGTTTGTGAAATTGCAGTTGTTGGCAAATTATTTAATTATTTATATGCTGCGGTCACTAAGCCTACCTGAGAAAGCGCATTAGAACAGAAACAACGGCGGCATGAGTTGGTTCGAAAAAGCCAAAACGGTTCTAATCGAAGCACTTGACATACAGGATGATGACAACAAGGCAACAGATAACGCTGGCAGCAGCACAACAGCCAGCAGCAACAGTAGTAGCGCAGGATCATCGATGGCCGGCGCTAAGGGTGCATCCGTAAACGCATTGAACACATCTGCAATAAATGGGGCCACATTCTACGACAATCCGCATGCCAACGAAATGGTTACCATTCCGCCCAGGGCAAGCGATGCCTCAGTGTCAGCACCAGCCAATCTCTATGCAAAACGCCAGTCAGCCACGTCAGATTCGGTAGATCTGCTGTCGTCGCCGTCACCGACGTCGCCAACTGGTGGCGGCGGTTTGCGCAATTCCGAGTCTTCACTGGAGCTAATAACAGCGCCAACAACTGCCAGTGAAGTAGAAATGAATATGTCACCAGATACAGAACCTTCGCTACCGGATAGCATAGTAATAATAGCCAGCAACGAGACATCCGACAATGCGGATGGCGACGTTGATGACGACGATGATGATGATCCTATTGATGAAGAAGATGATGGGCAAGTGATTAACTTGGATCAAGACGATCATTCAATGCATTTGAATGGTGAGTATATCCTAACTCGAGCTGAATTGTATTTCGATTCTCATTTGGACTTCTACAGATTCTACCAAAACGATGAAAGCCTTGGTATTTAGTGACACCCAGACAGCGGTCAATGTATCTGCCGCTGGGGCTGGCGCCGATTCGGACTCGACGCAAAGCTTTGAGGACATCCAATTGCAGTTGAGCCACAAGAGCAAGTCAGCCGGCAGTCCGGTCAGCACGGAGGCCTGCCAGCATGGCAGCAAGACGGAGTTGCCCGATCAGAGCTACTCATCCACCTCATCGGACATTGAGATCATATCGAATCCGAATGGGGATTCCAGTACAAACAGCACGACGACGCGCACCAGTCCACAAAAGTTCAAAGAGCTGTGCAGCGGTGTTAAGGGCCATGGTCATGGCTTGCAGGGCCAGAAGCAAGGCAAGGGTCACCATCGTGAGCCATCGGAGATCTCATTGCTGTCGGAGGACTCGCAGTCGGAGCTGGACAAGCTGGTGCATCGCATAAGTGAACTAAATCAGGTTATCGAGGCGCGCGAGCAGCGTCTGCTGCAATCGGAGCGCCAGAATGCGGAGCTCCTAGAGCGGAATCAACAGCTTTGCGCCCATATGGAGGCGGCCAAGAATAGTGCCAACAGCAGCGAGGCCAACGAGGCGGTGCAACGTCTCTCGGCATTGGAAAAGAAGTTTCAGGCGAGCATACGGGAACGGGATGCGTTGCGCATACAAATCAAGAGCCTAAAGGATGAGCTGCTGAACAAAATACCCAAGGATGAGCTGACCGAAAGCAACGAAATGATCATAGCGCTGCAGTCCGAGGGAGAGAAACTGTCCAAAGAGATTTTGCAGCAGTCGAACATCATCAAGAAACTGCGTGCCAAGGAGAAGACCTCAGACACACTGCTGAAGAAGAATGGCGAGCAAATCTCACAGCTATCCAGCGAGTTGGAACGTCTGAAGAAATCCCTGGCCGCCAAGGAGGAGATGGAGCGCTCGCAAATTGAAGCCGTTTGTCGCATGACCAATGAGAAACGGCGCGTGGATGAGGAGAACGCCGAGTATCGCAGCCGTATCGAGGATCTGCAGTCAAAACTGGCGGCGCTCCAGGCGAGCTTCGATGGCGTCAAGGGTGATCTGCAGCAGCGCCAGCGCCACGAACAGAATCAAATGCAGGCCGAGAATCAAGAGTATGTGCAGCAGCTGAGCGAAATGCGCGAAAAGTTGCGAATCACCGAGCACAACATGGCCAAGCGGGAACAGCAGATGCGTGAGGAGAAGCGCGATTTATTGCGTCGACTGGAGGCGGCCGAATCGCGTGCCGAGAGCAGCACCCAGGAGTTGAGCGTGTCGACGACGCCGCTCATCAGGCAAATCGAATCGCTTCAGAAGACGCTGAATCAGCGCACAGTCGCCTGGAGCAAGGACGAGCAGCAGTTGCTCGAGAAGCTGGAGGAAGCACAGGCGCAGCTGCGTTCGCTGCAGCAGCTCGAAACGGTGCACCAAGAGAAGCAGGAACTGCTGCGCACGCGCTGCGATCTGCTCGAGGAAAAGCTGGCCAATGCTCTAATGCAATCAGAGAGCGCCAAGATTCAGCTGCGTCAACAGGAGTTGGACGCCAGCATCAGAGATAATGACTACAAGAGGTGAGGATAGCATAATCCATTTCCTTATTAAAACTCTATAAATCTGCTGAATATCTTGTTCTGCTCATGTCCAGCCAACTGAGCTCGCTGCAGGAGCAGCTGAAGCAGCGCCAGGACAAGCTCGATTCCTTGGCCGAACAATGCCAGCAACTGGAAGCGGAGCTGCGCAAACTACACGCCTTTCAGCGCAGCAGCGAGCTAACCGTGGAGGCAGTCAAGGCCAGCAACGAGATGTCCGAGAATCCGCCGCTCAGTCTGGCGGATGAAAGCGGCTCCAATGAGGATGCGCTGGGCGGCATTATTGATTGGCAGGGCGTAAGTAAATCAATCGTATGAAAATGAATCTATACATCCATTTGAATGCATTCCCATATTCTCCAACCAGGACGATTTGGAATGCGCATCGAACAGCGGGCGACAGCCCTCGGGCATGATTCAGGGCGTGCACTTGAGCTTCTTAGCTGGTAATACCACAACGCTGGAGCATCTGCAGGCGCTGCTCAAACAGCGCGATGGTGAGGTAACGCACCTTCAGTGGGAACTCTCGCGTCTGCAGGCGGAACGCGGCGTGCTGGACAGCGAAATATCCAAATTAACTATGGAAATGGAGACGGTTAGTGCAGTGACTCCTCTCTCTAACTTATCGTTGACCACATTCTATTCTTTACTTTCAATTCGATGCAGTTGAAGGAGAAAGTGCAATCCTATGAAGCCATGGAGAAGTGCTATGAGGACCTGCAGCATCGTTACGATGCTCTGCTGCAAATGTACGGCGAGAAGGTGGAACGCACTGAGGAGCTCGAGCTGGATCTGGTCGAGCTGAAGCAGGCGTATAAGATCCAAATTGATGAGCTGCTCGCGGCGCCGCCTCCAAATCTTCAGCGCCCAGCCAAGCCCACATGATTGCCGTCCCTGGCATGGTTGCGACGTGCCTAATAACCGGCAATCCAGTCGGATTTATATCTGGATATATTTCTCTATATCGACCTTATGCAAATGCAAAATGCTTCGGGCATACTAAACGAAGCTGCTGTTTTTTTCATTCCTCTATTTTGCTTATGTATATGTGTGTGTCCCCTTTCAAGCAAGCACTCCCGCTCCCTCCCTAGCGTCCAATTATTAATTATCTATGTATAATCGTCATATTAACATACAAGTAAATATAATTTGCATGTTAAAATTTCTAGTTATATTATGAATATGGATCGATTGTGATAATTTTTATTTATACTTATGCGTACATAAATTAAAAAGTAATTCGTACATCATTAATTGTTTCGCTCTCTTTCTTGAGTTCAAGATCTGATCTTTGGGCTGCATAAAAATTATTTTCTAGGAAACGTCTTTTATCACATGAGCGCGTATTACACCGTGCTTAACGAACTTATGGCTTACATGTAATTAAAGCTTAAATATTTATATTTAGGTATCTCTGTTCACAGAAAATCAAGGTAACTAGGGATACATATAACACATTGTAATACGTGAAAGTACAAAATCTTACTAAGAACAAGAATTAGCTAAGTTAGCTTCGCAATTTATGGCGCTCTTAGAATAGCATTTGCAACTTGAGCTAGTGGAAATACAGGCTTAGCGGGCTTATCGCCAGAGCTGTCCATGTAGCCGCAGCTGTTCCTCAGATCATCCGTGTTGAGGGAGAAGATCATTAGGCCGCCCACATTCATGGACTTGACATAGTTGGCTTTGCACGAAATGCTCGTCTTGCTCTCATATGAGATCCATTCCTGCTCAGCGCTGATATAGGGCGAACAGGTGTCGTTGTCGTATGTGTAGATCGGTGTATAGATAAATTGATTGGCGCACTCGCAGGTCTCTGAGAGCGTAGTGAAGCCCAGTTGTCCACACTTGCCAAAGCCCGAGGCAGGCGCACCTAACCGACTGTTGAAGGGATTCACAAGGCTGTAAATAAATGGGAATGAGTACATTGTATTTTTATCCAAAGCCCATGTTACTCACGTAAAGGAATGCCCATAGGTTGGCAAGCCGATAACCAAACGTTGTGGCTCCAAGCCATTTTTCAGCCACCAGTGAACGGTATAGTTGATGTTAAAGGTGGCCATTATGGAGTGCTCCGTGGAGCGGGCATAGAGCGGCGCATTCAATCCAGTAAATGGTGTATCCTCGCGATAGAAATGAAAGTCGTAGGACATTAGATTCACATAGTCTACGTAGAGGTTGATTTCGCGTATGTCGTAGCCAAAGAAGGCGATGCCCTCGGGTGCAGCGACTGCCAAGGTTAGCAGATTGTTAGTGAGCTTCTCGCGACGCCACTCAAGGCGAATTTCGTACAGCAGCTGGGATAAGTGCATCCGTTCATTGTCGTAGGCTCGTGGAAACTCCCAGTCCAAATCGATGCCATCCAAGTTGGGATATTTGTGGAGCACGGCACGCAGTGAGCGCAAGAATTCTTTGCGTCGAGCATGATTCGCTACCATGTCGGCAAACTGGTGGCCACTGTCCGCACCGCCAATCCACAGCAGCAGTTTCACCTGTGGATGGGCGGCACGATAAATACGTGTCTCATTCTGCAGGACATGCTCGAGGCGCGCTGACAGCTGCAAAGTCGTGTTGAACAAATCGGCAATGCCAATGTTAATGTGCGTGCACAAATCACCGGGCACATCCAGCAGGCTCAGATTATCGGGTCCCGAAGCTGAGTAATAGCATACTAGGCGTTGGTTGCGCTCCACTTGCAGGCGATTCAGTACCTTGAAGTGCACCGTTAGTAAACAAAAAAGCGCCAGACACGTAAACAACAGTATGTAGCGTATCTGAAGGTCATGCTTTTGCAGTCTTGATGGCACTGTATTTCCATTATCACTTTGTATCTTGATATAATTAACCATTGCTGTTGTTGCTGGCAAAATGTGATAATGAGCAACGTTGCGTTGTTATTTGTGTTGCTTCAAAAGCCAGTGTAATCAAAACAAAAATAAGCAACCAGAAACATCGATAGCATGCGAATTCCATCGATAGCCCAAGATTGGCGATAGGTGATATGCGGTTGCAACCCTGTTCGCATGTGCATATGCGTATTTGGGTAAAAAAGTTTCTGTCGTTTGTGCTGCAATTTCTACCTTCACCGTGCTTTTCGTTTAATTTTTTTGCAAACTTCAAGAACAAAAAAATGCAATTGTTGAGCGTAAACATTAAATAGCTGCTGCGGCCGTACACTACTCTATAAAAATATTGCCGTCTGTGAGTGTCAGTCTTACTGTTTGTATAATTTGCTCATTGTTTTTCCGTGTGTGACACAGAGTGAGTGTGAGTGTGTGTGTGTTGATGTTGCTGCTGTTGTTTTCGCCGTCATTGTTGTTGTTGTCGCCTCGCTTGCGGTGCAAAACAAAACACACCCAAATGAGTGGCACCAGCCGAAAGACGAATCAAACACAATCATGCTTACCATAGGGTGGTGCAAACCGGCAAAAGGCAGAAATGGCCATAGGATTCTGTAATAAATTTATATATGTATATATATTTATATGAATGTGTGTGTACATGCTTTCGTTTTTGGCATATTCACGCCCATTTGCATATGCACATCTGTGCCTGTTTGTATCTATTTGTATCTGTGTGCCTCTGCTGAATGACTCACTAGATAAATGTTACTCTGCCCACATACCAAAAAAATAAATAATAATAAAAATAATAATAATAAAATTGCCGGTTCGACTTTGGCACCTTGCAATTTCTGTTCTACTTGTTGTTGCGTTGTTTGTGTGCGCGCTTATCTGGCGCAGCTTACGGCCCGCCATCCCTCCCTTCTATCGCCCCTCATCCATACCGGTTAGCCCGGGCCCCAAGCTTTGCAAGAACTTGGGCTCGCATTCTTTGGCTTGTTAAAAATGGTAACTAACCTGCTTTTTAAAATTGTTGTTTCGTTATTGTTGCAGGTTGAGCAACACGGTTAGCTATATGAGAACCATGACAAAAGACTACGATTATCTGTTAAAGGTGCTTCTGGTTGGCGACAGCGATGTGGGTAAACACGAAATACTGTCCAATCTGGAGGATCCGTCAACCGAAAGCCCCTTCTGCAGTGGGAATGGTAAGTGGGCCGACGATCATAGTTATATTTATGGCTTTGGCATACACCCAACTCATATATAGATTGCACCTCTCACATATTGCAAACGGTAGCATACAAAACGACAACCATCTTGCTGGAAGGCAAACGGGTTAAGCTACAGATCTGGGATACATCCGGTCAGGGTCGTTTCTGTACCATAATACGCTCCTATTCGCGCGGCGCTCAAGGTATTATCTTAGTGTATGATATAACAAACAAATGGAGCTTCGATGGCATCGATCGCTGGCTCAAGGAGGTCGAGGAGGTAAGTGCTCAAATCTAAACGCCCTAATCAATATATAACATGCGAATATATCTATTACAGCATGCGCCTGGCATACCCAAGGTGCTTGTGGGCAATCGCTTACATTTGGCCTACAAGCGTAAGGTGGCCGCCAAGACGGCGGAAACCTATGCCTCACGCAACAATATGTCCTGCTTTGAAATCTCGCCACTTTGCGACTTCAATATACGCGAATCGTTCTGCGAGCTGGCTCGGATGGCGCTGCATCGCAATGGCATGGAGCACATCTGGCGCAGCAATAAGGGTACGGCACACTGGCTATATTTGTAGCTTATATTATGTTAATACTTGTATTTGTTTAATTGCAGTGTTGTCGCTGCAGGAGCTCTGCTGCCGGACAATTGTGCGTCGCACTAGTGTTTATGCCATCGATTCGTTGCACCTGCCGCCCTCCGTTAAATCGACACTGAAGTCGTATGCCATGACAACGTCACAGTGCTACAATTCGTTAACGCAAAACTCGAAAAGTCGGAATCGCTGCAAGACGCCAACCAGCCACAGTCGCAACAGCTGTGCGATCGCGTGATTGCCGGCCTGTAGGTGGTTTCTCGTCTCTTCTGCAACTGCCTACGCAACTACGGCTGCGCAATTGCGCCTAAATCTACAATCTACTTATATTTATACTATCTAAGCTTCAACACACACACACACATTACACATACACATATACACATACAACCCACATAACATGCGCGAGTATTTTCTTTAATACAAATATGTCATCAGCATTAATATTTATTATCGTATGAAAAAGAGCGAGAGAGCGATGTTTATATTTTTACATCCTATACATACTACTTATTATTATATATATATATAAATATATGTGCATCTACTAAGCGATATGCATATGAACATATAAATATATATATATTTTTTTATTCTTTATAATGTTTACCATTATCACTAAATTTAATAACGCATAACTGTAATGTTGTTAATATTATTATTATATTTGTATAACTCTAATGTCTAATACGCTGGATATAGTATACTGATACGAGGTATTCCTTCTTTAATTTTTTTTTTTAATATTCATATATATATATATATATTTATACATATATATGATACTTTAATTTTTCATTTTTGTTAACAATCAATGAATATTTGTAGAACTTTTTTTTTTTTGTAATTAAAAGAAGGCGTTGGAACAAGATGATAATGATGATGATGATAAGATGATGTTTATAATAATGATGAAGCTGATCACCATTATCACGATGATGATGATGATGATGATGATGATAAACATGAAAAACAACTACAACTAAAACCACATGCGATATCTTTGTCTTTGTCTATGTAGCAATCCATCTCATTCTATTTCAGTGCAGCAAAGTGAAAGTTCGGCTTATGTGATACGTAACATAAATACACTGGAATATTTTGTATTATGATATATGGCATATTTGTATGTTTTACACTATTTGGTCATATATACAAGTTGCAAACTCGTAGACCTTTTGGGCCATATTCTATATAGTCGGGCAGAGATTAGAAAAGGTTCGAGAACGTTTAGCTGAAACAAGTTCAATCTGATAAGGATGATTGATTGATGATCTTGCATGATATTATTCAAAACATATCTTCCGCGACTTTGGTATAGATAAAAAACCAATAGGTATAGAATAACTATATTTATATAATAGCACTGCCAGCTGCTAGCCTTGGCACATTGGAAAGATTTTGTGTAAAAAGTTTGGAAATTTTTTGGAATTATACAAACTTGATAGATATATGTATATATAACTATATATATGCATAGATATGTACATATATGTCTTATCGAAACTATTTTCTTATTGAAAAGTATCAACGATTTTTCTACTTCTATCTCTCCTTGTAGATATCTTTTGATCGGAGCGGGTAGCTTTTGGGCTATGGCCTCATAAATGGGCTTTACGTAAAGCTGACCTCTTCAGTTTAGTTTCTTTTTAAATGCCATTTCTTAGCCGTCAACACGGCAGCCAATTGATCTGTCAACCATATTAAAATTCGCTTTTTATTATAGATCTTCGTGTAGCTAGTTCACACCTTTGCTGATTGATTAGTCCATTGAAAGCCCAATTTAACATTGTTTTCTCATTCACATGTGTGTTTTCCCCCCAATATTTTTTTTTTCACTTTTTCTTTTCATTACGGCAAAAGACCTGAAAAAAATATCAGCCCGCGGTTTCATTTTTAATGGCTATTCAAAAATTCGCAAAAGCTTTTACACAATCACAAACGAAACCCAAGTTGGCCAATTCAAATCTGACAACTGATTTCCATTTCATACCAAAACCAGCAAAAAAATAAAAAAAAAACAAGCATAACAAAACTTGGTTTATGGGTGTTATAGTTTAAACGTATCAGGGAGAGCTTAAAAAATAAAATATAATATAATATATACTACCATAGCTTAGAAATAAAAGCAAAAAATTAATAAAAAAGCAATAAATAGCAGCCAAAAATTTACATATGCTGACTTGATTGCATTTTTTATTGTGTGGGTCTTGGCTTTATTTTTTTTTTTTTTAATTTTTTTTTATCATTTCACTCTTTTAAGGTATTTTACACCAAAGTATTTTGTGATGCGCTCTCTTTGGGCGGAGCTGAAGAACAGCTGAGAGTAAGCTAGAATAATAATAGCAACTGAAAGCTAAAAAGTTAGTTAGTGATAGTAGCTTGAGAATTTCATATATGTATATATATACATACATATGTATATGAAATTCTCATAAATATTACTAACTATTTATTCTAGCTTACTCTCAGCTGTATTGAACTGCATTTATATATACATATATATTTATATATATGTACATACATATATATAAATGCAGTTCAATACAGATTTAACAAGCCAAGAAGCTTCAAGTTAAGCTGTAGATTTTGCCTATATACATATATTGGGAATCATATTTTTTAGCGTATGAAATCGAACTTAATGTAGGAAAGGCTTAAGAGCTTGGCGTAAAACTGAAAGTTTTTACAACAAAAGCCTGACATTTTAGAGAGTATTCATTCTAAGAATTACTTCAGAAATTTTGAGCAAGAGTATAGCTTTGAATAATTTGCGAACTTTGAAGAACGTTTTAGAAGCTTTGCATAAATAAACCAAACTTTTTTTTAATATATGTCGATATATACGTAAAAGTATAAGTTCAATCTATATATAATATGTATACAAAGATCAGATGGAATTAAAGAGCTTGAGAGCTTTAGGTCTCATCTAGTTTCTAAGATGTTTTTTACTCTAAAACTATACGAAACTACTCCACTTTACTAGTCTGAGTTTCTTAGCTAATCTATATAGATTTTATTTAAATAATATAAAAGTTTAGCTTTAAGAAGCTTTGGCGATTTCAAGTTGGGTCAAATGCTCCTAAGTAAACACGGTTTCAAAGCACTTTTTGAGGAGTAGAAGAGTTTTCACCTTTTTCACCTAGCTCAGCTCAGAACTACTTCTTTATAAGCCTAAAAACAATTTTAAGCGGCTTTTAAGCTTAGTGATTTCTTATAGTAAAATAAGCTTTTGGTATACAACTGGATCGAAAGTGTTCTTGGCTAGAGAGATGGGCTATTCAGCAGAGAAGGTGTTTACTGTTAATATACTAGAACTTTAATGAGCTCGGCAGTTTTTTAGCAGTAGTTGAGAGCTATAGCTCAGCTGCTTAACATAAATGTATTTAAGAGAACTTGCGTAATGCGAGATGGGCTTAGGGCTCGACCCAGACCCTGAGCACATAGAGCTGAGCGAACTGTAATGGGGCTATGGAAAGTGATGGATCTGAGGCAAATGCTGTCGAGGTCAGGCAATGACATGACCTACCTTTGATAATCGCACCGGTTTGTTTGCGCCTGATACGATTTGGTTATTTGGCTTAAATGTGTGTGTGTGTGTGTGTTTTTTTTTTCATGCTGGTCAACGGGTTTTTTGTTCGTCTCATTTGAATATTTTAGCAATTTAGTGCTCCATTTGCCCCGTTCACAGTTCGGCTCGCCGCTGCCCTACCATTAAATCCGATTCGGGGGCCCGCGCCATCGATGACGAAAGCAAACAGCGGAATCTTCGCTGCCCGCCTCAGGCGAAAGCCGCGGCAACGGCTCATTGGGCAAGGCACCGGATAACGACAAATTTGACGCCAGTGACGCTGACGCCAACGACACGACTATATTGTAGATGAAGAAGAGGAAGAGGAAGAGGAAGACGTATCAGCATAATGATTGCGATCGGCGTATATAAGCGTGCGACAGCTGGAAGATGGTCATCAGTTGCCTGCCTCTTCGGTTGCATTCTTCAGCTACGTGAAGTTCCACAGATTTCGTCCCAAGCAAGAAACTTCCAGCAATGAAGGTAAGCCGGCGTAGCTCCAGGCAGGATTGGGCTGTCATCTCTAATGCTCGCTCCTCTTTCGCAGATCTTTGTGTGTTTGTTTGCCGCTCTTGTTGCCACCTGCTCCGCAGGCATCATTGGCGGAGGTGGCGGCGGTGGCGGCGGTGGCGGTTACAGTTATGGCATCGGCAGCAGCGGCGGTGGCCATGGACACGCCGAGGTGAGCACTGTCAAGGTCATCCATGAAGGCAGCCACGGCGGTCATGGTGGCTTTGTGCACGGCGGACACGGCGGACACGGCGGCCACCATCAGGAGGTGAAGACCATCAAGGTGATCCACCAGGAAGCACCAGTTGTGCATCATGGCCACCAGGAGGTGAAGACCATCAAGGTCATCCACCAGGAGGCACCAGCTATCCACCACGGCTTCTCTCATGGCGGCGGCTTCGGTGGTCACCAGGAGGTCAAGACTGTGAAGGTCATTCACCAGGATGGCGGCTTGGCTCTGGGCGGCGGTGGCTACGCTGGCGGCTTCTCCCATGGCGGCGGACATGGCCACCAGGAGGTGAAGACCGTTAAGGTCATCCATGAGGAGGCACCGGCTGTGCATCATGGCTTCTCTCACGGCGGCGGCGGCTTCGGCGGCCACCAGGAGGTCAAGACTGTGAAGGTCATTCACCAGGGCGGCAGCGGCTACGCTGGCGGCTTCTCCCATGGCAGCGGACATGGCCACCAGGAGGTGAAGACCGTCAAGGTAATCCACGAGGAGGCACCAGCTATTCACCACGGCTTCTCTCATGGCGGCGGCTTCGGTGGCCACCAGGAGGTCAAGACTGTGAAGGTCATCCATCAGGGCAGCGGCTATGCTGGCGGCTTCTCCCATGGCAGCAGTCACGACATCGGCCACGTCCACCAGGAGGTGAAGACCGTCAAGGTCATTCACGAAGAGGCCGCCCCAGCGCCCATTGCCGTCCACAACGAGTATCTGCCCCCAGTTGTCTCGGCTCCTCAGCCCGGCTACCTGCCCCCAGTTGGCGCCTGGAAATAATCTCCTCAACTGTGCCCAGTTGATCTGTGATTCGAACTGTGTCATAGCTGTGACCTCCTTTGTTAAATAGTTTTAGTAACATCCCCATTTTTTTTCCATTAGCTTAAGAAACATTTTTTTTTCTGTTGAAAAATATATACACATTAAAATTTATATAAACAAAATGCCTTACATCTTTACATCATATTTTTCTTGAAAATGTGCTGTAGCTCTTTAGATGGGAGCTTACGAATAGCAAGTTTTGAGCTTTCCAGGGGAAATATCAAGCTATATTCAAGAATTTCAAAATATTTTCGCTTATTCTAATTGAAAGTGAGTTAGCTTATAAAAAACCTTTATTTTATCAACTAAAAGTCTCTTAAAATATCTGTAAAAAACCTCATGTATATTTTCCATATATTCATATATTCAAAACAAAATTTTCCTTACAAAATTAGAAATATAAAGTTTATTAACTGATGGAATTTAGATCAAGCTTAGTGTATCAGAAATATGTCTGTAGACTTCGTTCTATAGTTCTCTATTTCAAACTTTTATAACTTTTTCGCAATGGAAATTTTTCATTAGATTTTATTTGATGAAAGTCTCAGCAATCATATCACTATAATATGATATGGTCTGAGATTAAGATACATAACATGAGATGATAGTTCCGATATGTAGATTCTTTAAATAAAAACATAAATCTAGAATGCGGTTATCAAGTATAATAAATTATAGATAATATTCATATATGTATATCATATATCATGAATGTTAAACTTAGGGTATCTACTAGTCTAGCTACAATATCTCTCTCTCTCTCTCCCTCCCTCTTTCATATTTCTTAGTTCCCCACAGATTTTCTTAGTTTTATATTCATTTTATTCAATCTTCACACATTTTACCGCTTGCCATCAATTTGGGGGATTGGGTTACAAAATACTCAGGCATGGCATAGATCATCTAACTGTAGTTAATTAATGGGCATGCATCACATTTAGATTTCACATTCAATATGAATTATTGTAATTCCCAGATCTGCTTTAAGTAGCCATTTGCATACGGAGTGCAACTGGTTTTGAGTCCACCCACTTTCGTTTAGGCCTCGTTTCGTCAGTCCATTACCATAAGCGCTACGAGCTAAACGAGCTGATTAATAGGCCCATAAGTTGTAGATTTTTCTTCTTGTTTTTATATATGTATATCATTTTGTTTATCTTTAGTATAAGGTATTAACTTAATGTGTGTGTGCTGGTGAATGTGTGCTTGACAAATGTGTGTGTGTGTGTGTATGTGTGTATTGAAAATAAATTAGAGATTTTTTAGAAAAGATCGGGCTCGCTTGTCAGTGGTAGATCCAATTTGGACGAGCTCCAAACATGCGTCGCTGTTGCGTCATGGGAGCCTGCTCCACGCTATTCCCGCTGCTTAGATACTGATGCAGCGGCAGTGGGCGTGGCGAAGATGATGTTATTAGTGGAATGCTTGTTGTGGGACGCCACCTCGATGGTCGCCAGGGCGCGCTCTTGTCCTCATCTAAGTTGCTGTTGCTCTTGCTGTGGCTGTGACTGTGACTGTTGCTGTTGCTGTCACTGTGCACGCGCAGATTGAGCAGCAGCTCGCCATCGTCGTCTATCAGATTGTACAGCTGGATGCCTGCATCCGCGTCGGCTCCTCCACGCATGTGGGCGCGCTCCAGGCGCACCTGTTGCTTGACCTTTGGCTTCGTTTTCCTGCGCACCGGCTTGGCGTAGCGAACGGGCGGCAGCACACGCGAGATACGCTCCTGTGCTTGCAGCTGGCGCAGGATGCCCAACGGCAGCACCAGGTCCGATTCGAATGGCAAGAAGCCACTCGCACGCACCTTGATTATATTGCGACGCACGGGGGGCAACGGTATCGGCAGCACCAATTCCCAACGGCAAATCAGCACCAACACTAATAACAAAAACAACAACTGCAATCGCAGCGCAGCTGCCAGTGGTGGCAGTATCAGATTCATCGCTAAGCAGCGGCGGGCTTGCACATGTTCACTAATTGCAGTCCTTTACAACACTTGTGTTCGTCTCAATCTTTGCAGTTTATTGACTGCCAACTGCAGTGCACATTAGGCAAACAAACAAACAGAAAAAAAAAACGTAACAAAATAATGATGAGAGCTAATGACGGAGCTAATATGGAGTCAAGCAGCTCATTCTAGGCCGGCATTGCACCAACTGATTTTGACCGAGCCACGCACTGCGCCGCAGACCGCCAGAGAGCAGGGCTTACTCTCACACATGCATACACTCGACTCACATACACAGACGCACACAAAGAAATGAATTAATTAGAGAAAATTCCGACGCATGCTTTATGAAATGAACCACCGCACAGTGGTTCACCTCTTTGAAATTACATATTTTCCAGCTGAAATTTATGTTAATTTGATTTTCGTTATTTAATTTTACATTCTCTTTACATCTTATTTGGTTTTAATATGTACAATTGGCAATTATCGGCAAATCAAGTGCCAACGCAGATCGATAAATTCTAACGACTATCGATTGATTATCAAAATGCAATGGCGATATTTAAATACTGCGAGGCGCCATGCAGCGAAATTTAGCCGAATTCTTATATTGTAAATGTTGCATGGAAAAGAAAATACAAGTAAATATAGTAAATGCGATTTGAAAAACTCTATATTGAAAGACACAAATATTTGCTAGCTCTTGAACCACTGTGCATTAAATACTTTAGGCTTTGAAATGAAAATAAAAATATAACAGCTAACCTGACTGTGTTTATTGTTGTTGCTGTTGGTTGTTGTTTGTTGTTAACATTTCACTTCTTCTATCATTTTTATGGCCTACACACAAATTGTCGCATGTGCCTGTGTGTGCGTGTGTGTGTGCGTGCGTGTGTGTGCGGTTTTAGTTGTTTAATAAATGATTTATGCTACAGTTAACAAGAATAATTCTTTTAATGTTCAACTGGCGCTGCTTTTGTCTTTGCCCAGAAGCCGGCCATCAAAACTGGCTCACAACCTGGTTGGGGTCATAAATGGCGCTGCTACTGTCCAAGCCAAGGGCTCTCGCTCCCTCCTCAGTGGGGCACACTCTCGCTTAAATTGTTCTTCTTGTTTGCCGTTTGCTGTTTTGTATGTCACCTGGTGCTGGTGCTGGTGCTGGTGCTGGTGCTGGTGTTGGGGCCCAGCTCATTTGCATGAAAATGCTGCTTGGGGCGAACAATGGCTTATGCAAATCGTCAGATGGAAAAGCGCCCACCGATCACTGGAGCACAGCTGACAATGAATGAATAGCTATGGCTGGCCAGTGGCTATATCTGTTCTACTATTTACACTGGCATCGGTTCGCAATACGGTACAGTGAGCTCGGGTAGGGGCGAGCACTCTCGCTGGCCTATTATCATTTGCATTATCATTTCTAACGGCCAAGTCATTCAGTAAATTCTTAAATGATATGCATGTAAACAGAAATGAACGTAAATGTCTCTTTGACTGCATACAGAATGCACACAGGAAAACCAGTTTAGGTCAACTCAAAGACCTTAACGGCTTTGAGATATGCATCTTCCAATTATGGCCGACTAACTGAGAATATCTCAGCTGCAATCCGTAAGAGTCTGTTATGTTTATTATGTTGTGAATATATGGTCATAAGAGTATAGTTCTTACGATTCTATACCCCAGCTCTTCATTTCAAATACGTTGCTTTAAGCGCTAAGAAATATTTCTGAAGATATGTCCGGTTTGAAAATAATAGATTTCCCGTTGTATCTGCATTATTTACATGTTTTTCTCAATTTTTATTTTAGCATAACGAGTACATACTTAGACTTTGGTATAGAGCTAATCAAAAAAAAAAAAAAAAGTAGCTTGATTATAATATGTGATTCATATATATATCCATATATATGTCGATATATAGTTATATACAAATATATATATATGTATATGGTATATAAACTTAAGTTCTTATATGTATGTTTATTTATGGCTAAGTGACTATCATTATAAACGTATTCGTAACTTTGTAACTGCAATAGCCAAAATCAACTCCGATTTCCACATACTACACATATACATAGACATCGATCTGAGACGATACTTGGCTCAGCTTTACTTAGCTAGGAATCTGCACATTGATACATTTAAGTAAACCTATTTATGCGCATTTCTATATATCTATAAAAAAAAACTTACACAAAAAGATATTGATTGAATCATATAATAGATATATATACATACATATACAAATACTGTTGCTCTATGAAGTAATTATTGGGTGTTGGCTTTGGAGGTTAGGTTCATGAATATAAATTGCTAATTTTAGAGATAAATACGCTAAATATATATGGTCTATGGCCAGCACATTGACGACTAATATATACTTAGACATCCTAGTCCAATGTGATGTGCGGATTTGTGTAGGTGAAGCCATGAAATTGTTTCTGATCCATTGATGCGAGTATTTCCTTGTCGATGGGCGTTAGACGAACGCGTTCTCTGGTGAATACCCGATCGAAATATTGCGTATCCAGCGGATGTTTCTGTCAAAGAAGAACCGGAAAGAAATATTGATGTATGCATATCGGGAAATCAATGGGTATACGTACCACTTGTGGCTTGAAAGGAGGCTCGATCTGCCTCTTTTCGAGCTGGTTCCAGTCAATGGGCCTAAAGAATATATGATCTGCTATATCACCAGCTGGACTATACTGTGACCCGATACGTTTCGTATAGTCCTTCTCCAGCAGCTATAGAGATTTGGATTGATTCGCTCAAATGTATTTCATATAAGTGTATTGATATTGATTGACTTACGCCCTTGAGTATGCCCGTTGCCTCGGCTGATATGTAGACCGGAAACCATGGAATTTCATTGCATATGGACCAGAACAATTCGTCCTCATCGCAGCCACTGAATGGCGATTGGCCAATGAGCATTTCGTAGAGCAGCACACCGAATGACCACCAATCGACATTTTGATTGTATTTTTCGCCCTAGCAGCATAGAAGAGTTATCGTTATCGTAATCGTTATCGTTACCATGCATGGGCGCTTTACTGATCGATAACTCACCTTGATGATTTCGGGCGCCATGTAATCGGGTGTGCCACAAAAACTATCGGCCGTCTTATCTAAATATATCTGCAATTTACACATACCAAAATCTGCAATACGCACGTGACCCTCATAGTCGAGCAATACGTTATCCAACTTGAGATCCCTGCGAAAAAGAGAGTTTCAGTTCATATGCATATACCTATAGATAGTTGGCACTGCTCACCTGTATATGATGCCCTTCTTATGCAAGAACTTGAGCCCGGATATGATTTCTGCGCCATAGAAACGCGCACGATCCTCTGAAAAGCGTCCGCTCTCCTGTATATGAAACATGAGATCCCCGCCGTTCAGATACTCCATGACAAAGAACAAGTGACTCTGCGAAATAAATATATGTATAAATATAATCAGTATTACAATAGATATATAGATATATATAGAGCGTAGCAGCAATATGGTTAAGCACCTTATGAAAACTTGATTTATTCTTATATGATTTATCTCTAAGATGTTGCGTCTCATCTAATGCATAGAAGAATTTCATACAACTTATTTTATAATTAATTTTCTCTATTTTCTATTTTAGAAAATTTGCTCAAATTTCCAAATTTCTGCGTCTCATTCCACCTTGATGCATTGGCATATTTTTCGTTGACTGGCACTAGCTAAAGGTGTGCACAACGCGTATCGCTAGGCTCCCAAAATAAATGGGCGTGTATCCTCAAAGTCATAAATAATTAAAATACCTTCTAATCGGTGTCAATGCAAACAAAGCAAACTTATTGTTTGCTCTTACTGAATCGATTGTTTTTCTTTGTATTGTATATAGTACATACGCATAAGTATATGCTTTTTATGCCCGCTCACAAATAGTGACTGAGTATATTAGTTGGAGCGAAACTTGCTATATTATAGAGATTATATTATACATTATATATAGATATAGGCAAAGTATAGATATAATGATGCAGCCATAACCTAGAGGACCTAGAGGCAGCTAAGGATAACAGAAGAGATCGGCCCTCCTCAGACTATATCTCTTGGTAATCCCTAGACCGTGAGCGGGTATTGCACCGTCGATTGGATGCCACTAGAAAGATTTTGAATGCTTCGTGGTCAAAATGTTAAGAGAACATTGTCGAACGCTGTGCCGGACGTGCGTGCCAAATTACGTGCTGCTCGGATCGGTCGACTATATGCCATGTCGTGTGCCCCAATCGATGGTCAAAATAGAAACAAAGCACACACACACACACACGCGCGCACATAGATAGTTAGCGAGAGAGAGAAAGGGAGAGAGAGCGAGAGAGATCGAGCGTGCTCTAATAATAGTACGTTTTACCTTTAGGCTGTTTATTTTCGTATCTTTCGGATACGTATGGCGGGTATTACCTACACGAGTCGAGAAAGCCCCATATGTATATGGCCAACCTATCGACCTTGCTGGCGACCTTGTCTTGCAAGGGCGGAACTCACCTCGGTCTGAAATGTGCAGAATAGATGGCACAGATACGGATGCTTGGTGCCCAGGGCCAAAACCTTGCGTTCGATTAGCGTGGAGTCAACATCGTCGTCCTCAAGGACCACGTCCTTCTTAAGGCACTTGATGGCATAGTAATATGTCGTATCACGCAGCTCAGCCAACAGCACCTGCAGAGAGGGAGACAAATAGACAGACAGGGAGAGAGAGGGAGAGAGTGGAAGAGGGTAAGTCCCATGTTGATCTGAAATTCTTTCGTTTGATTACTCACCTTGCCAAAGCTGCCTTTGCCCAGCACGGCCAGAAAATGAAAATCATCTACCGAATAGTTCTTAAATCTAGGTATTACTGTTGCTGGCGCAGTGAAACGTCCGGATTTTTGGAATTGTGAATATGTATATGATGTTTCTGTACGACATCCCAGAAGTATCCGATAGCGATAGACAGATCGATAGATAGATTTACACATGTGTAGACACATATGTATACATGTATATAGAGAGTGAGTTATAAAGTTGTAATACAATATAAAGTGGAAAGAGAGAGTTGGTTATATAGTATATAGGGTAAGTATAAAAGTTGGGATAGTCGCGTCCACAGTTGAGTCCGTTCGGTGTCCGACAGTTGGTCACTTGAGCAGCGCGTATGTACGTGCATATGTAGGTTAGGGCGTGGCGTGTTAAGTGCCATTGGTTTAGTGTTAGACATAGTGAGTAGATTGGATTTGGCCTACCATCGTGCTCATCGCTGGGGTCTATCTTATAGGCAGGATTACTGCTGGGCGGAGTGCTCGGCGAGTCTCGTGTCTCACGTGCGCCTAGTTCATGTGGGGAGGAGATCAAAGTTGGACGCGTTAAAAATATCGTTACGCATACGATATCACTCGATTCACTAAGTGTATAAGTGTCTGTGTGTGTGTATATGTATCTATGTAGATATATATCTATGTAGATATATATCTATGTATCTATGTATCTACATATATATCTATGTATATATGTATCTATGTATCTATGTATCTATGTATCTATGTATCTATGTATCTATGTATCTATGTATCTATGTATCTATGTATCTATGTATCTATGTATCTATGTATCTATGTATCTATGTATCTATGTATCTATGTATCTATGTATCTATGTATCCATGTATCCATGTATCTATGTATCTATGTATCTATGTATCTATGTATCTATGTATCTATGTATCTATGTATCTATGTATCTATGTATCTATGTATCTATGTATCTATGTATCTATGTATCTATGTATCTATGTATCTATGTATCTATGTATCTATGTATCTATGTATCTATGTATCTATGTATCTATGTATCTATGTATCTATGTATCTATGTATCTATGTATCTATGTATCTATGTATCTATGTATCTATGTATCTATGTATCTATATATGTATCTCAATCTATCTATATCAATCACTCTAACCATGTATCTTTCCATGTATCTATCACTAATATTATATATACCCAAAGGCGCCTATTATCCATATGTGCTATATCTTCTATTTGTAAATTTATCTATTGAACTTTCACACACACGCGCACACCATGACAGTTATGAAATCGTAATGTCAGCCATATTTAGGCGCCATTATTTATGGATTTATCTTTTAATATTTTCCTTTACATTTTCATTTTCATTTAAATTTTCTCTAGATTTGTTGTTTTTTTTCCTTGTCGCTTTCAGTTTGCTTTGAAACACACGCGCCCCCATCTGACTGAGGCGCGTCTCGCTTCCGATACGAAACGGCGTCTTTATACTCTTGTTGAAGGCATTTCAATTCTGGGAAATTAATAGACATATACATATATCTATATGGATATAACCAAGTATAATTTATATTTCCCTTCCAGCATTCGATCGGACTGAATGGAAATTATATATATAAGCTTGCCAGAGGAATTGAATGGAAATGCAGAAATTGTCTCGGAGGAAACCATTCCTCAGCCTAACTATGTGACTATGAACTATATAAAGCTAATATATCATTGACATGTATAAGGTATACAGTTGACATGGGACTTGTCATGGGGCGCATCTTGTTCGAGCTGAAAAACTAATTTGTTAACATTAATCAAATTTGAATTTCGAAAATCTGATTCTAATTTTGTTTCTGATTGGAATGGAAACTGAAGATATATTTATGGATTCTTCTGGATATATAACTAGCTACATATCTATTCCAATTATACGACGTCTATTGAATTCTTTGCAAAAGGGTATTCGAACTTCGACCTGGCGCAGCTAGGAGCTTCCTTAATTGTTTATTATTTATGGAATGTTTGATGTGATTTTCTTCCTGTTGTTGTTGTTCTTGTTGGTATTGTTGTTGTTTGATTTTTTTTTTTTTACCTCGCTTTACGTGATTGAGCGCCTCGACGATGAGCTTCTGATTGACGCCGCATAAATTGGCCGTGAGCCGTTCGCATTTCTTGTGACAATTCACGTCACATTCTTTTTTATTATATATATATATTTTTTTTTGAGTATTTCGATTTCATTTCAGTTTTCATTTTGCGTATTTTTTTTCGATTTTTGATTTTTTGGCAGCATGGACAGGGCAAATGTTGAGATTAATTAAAACAAATCGTTATTAATATGATTATAAATTGCGACCATGTAGATGAATAGAATATATATATAAATATACATACATATATACATATACATATATATGTATGTATATATGTGTATATATATATATATATTTATATGCTTATATTGAGCTGTTTTGTATTGCGATTTATTGGCTGCACGTTTCTGGCTAAAGCAAATTTATTTTACCTTTGATCAACACCTGAGGCACTTGGCTTTGTTTTTATGAAATGCTTGGGCAGCAATTAAAAAACAGCTAAGCGTAAGCAACAATAGATATTGAATATACAAATTGTAAACTCTATTAAAAGGAAATACACACAAACACACACACACACGCGAGAGCATTCGAATCGCATTTGAAATCAAACGCACATCCGTTTTGGCTTCAACCCAAAGGGTGTGTGTGTGTGTGTGTGCGTGAGTGTGTGTATGTGTGTGTGTGTTGTGTGCTTGCTTAATGTTCATTTAATAAACAACAAATATTTGCAAATATTTGCATGCAATCACATGAAATTGTAAACGAATCAACGCAAGAGACGATGATTCTATGCAAATATCACGCATACGCAGCGTGTTACGTACGTGCGAAAGAAAAAAAAGAGAGAGACTCCAACAGCTGATTGCCTGCTAGGTCAGCTACATATGATAGAAGAATACTCAACTTGTTCTAAATTGATTATTGAACTTGACCACAACATTGAAGAGAATTCGTGTAGTTAAAGCGCAACGGATCATCTTGAATACTGATAATTTTCTTAACTTCTTTTTTTAACAGCTTTTTGAACTCAAAGTAATTTTGAACCAGAAAGCAATGGGAACTATGTGAAAGATGATTAAGGAAATGAAAAGGCATAGGCAACGTAGGAAACAAATTCCCCATTTCACTTTCTTATATAGTACTCCATGAGTATGTATTTCCTTCTCTTTGCAGGGTATTCAGAGGCTGAGGCGGGTCCTCGACATGGCCAAATGCGTATTCTTTTCACACTTTCGATATCTATAGCTATATGGTTAACATACTTATAGATATAATGGATATTTGAATTTGGTCTTGCAAATATTTGGAAAGTCTTTGTTTACATGCTTCGCATTTATTTCAAATTTTTATGAAACTTTTGCTTTCGGTAATTGTTGCATTTACTGAACGAAATGTTCGAGCATATTTCAAATGTTTTCTTGTGTTTTCCCTGCATGAGAATTCAGTTTCTCGTTAACTTGAGAAAAAAACAGAGAAAAAACAACATAAGATGAAAGACAACGACAAATCCCAAGAAAAAGAAAAAACGACGACGACGACGACGACGACGGAACACGACGATGACCTAAACAATTTTGTATACAATTTGCTAAAAGTAAATTTTGCCAAATTGTCTATCTCTTGGTATCTTTGTAGCCATATCTCTATCTCTATCTCTGTAGCTGTGGCTGTGGCTGCATCTATTAGTTGTTCGCTCTCTAGTTCCACATTGTGCTAGCGAATTCTCAATAGAATTGTTTGCTACTGAGTAACGAACTGATTCAACCAAATTATATAAATATTTATATGTTGGGCATCTTTGGAGAGCCAACAGTTAACAGAATGTTAACTAGCTATGTTATTAGGTTTCATAATAAGATGAAATCATAGTATGTAAATCATGTTATGCAGGAGACTGCGAGGGCAGGGAGTAACGATAATATGCAGGAGACTGCTAGCCAACTCCTTGCCTTTTGAGCGCAGTCTCAAAGAGACTATGAGATTTATCATATCTAATCCTATTGCACAAGATTAGTTAGCTTTGGACCTCTTACGCGTAGTGCTCCTTCGACTCCTGCTGGTTGTCCAGCTACTCAATCTCATAATCCAATTAGATTTCAGTTAGCCTAATCAGCGCTTAAGCTGATATCTTATATGGATGAGATGATTATAGCACCAGATCCTTTAGGTAAGGTCTATAGGCTGTCTGGCTTGGCTATAGAAACTCACGCTAGACTGGTCAGAATGCCTCCTGCTAATAAGGCAGTCCGAGATGAGTTGATTATAGAACCAGATCTTTCAGGCAAGCTCTATAGTTTGACTCAAAGGGTTTTCAGGTAAGATCTTTAGCTTGTCGCATAGACTTGGCTATGAGATTTTACTTAAGAATTATGAAACCCTAAAGCTGTTTATTACTCTTTGCCTCCTCAGCCTACTTCTTCTGTTTAGGCAGCCAATCAGATGTATAGTCTACTTAGTTGTCGAGTAGATGAAGCTCTAAAATGTAAAGTTCAATTGGGTTATGATGCGCTGAGACTGCTTTAAAGCACATTATAGTCAAGCATCAGATAGTTTTCAGTTGTAGCTCTTTAGTAAAACATAAATGGCTATACAGAATACACTCGAAACGTAAGCTCAATTGACAATATCTGGATAATATTTCTAGGAAAATCTTTAAAAATAAAATTCTCTGTCAGAAAAATCGATATCTGTCAACTATGTATGGGAGCAGATAGATATGTATGTATACATGAATGCAATATATACATATACATGTACATATATAGCACTTAGGTAGTACTTATATCAAATTAGCTGGAACCAGGTCTTAGCACAGCAATTGTATTTGGTTTTCCCTAGAACTTTGACTTTGACTTCCTTTTGGCGCTGACTGTTTCAGAGTGTGCTAAGAGTCAGCAGAGCAAAGTTTGTTTTGCAACTTTCGTTGTTTTCTTATTCGTTTATACATATGTACATATGTGTGTATATATATGTATATGTATGTATTTGTCTCTGTACAAGTGTATAGTATATTGTGGCCATATTAAAGGCATTTGTGTATATACGCAGCCACACAGATTTATAGCATGTTTATTTGTTTTTCAACTAAATATTCCGCATGCCAAGCTCTCTCGCACTCTCCCACTCGCTCTCCCACTCGCTCTCTCGCTCGCTCTCACGCTCTTTGTGAAAATGAAAGCAAATTGCATGCACAACAAGCTCTAAGAAGCAACAGCAGCCGTGGGGGGGGCATAGTAATGTCTATGGGTGATTTGGGATTCGGGTGGTTTGCTGGTGGGTGGTGCACTGGCAGTGGCAGCTGTGCACGTGCAGCTCGACACTCAAGTGGCCAACACTGCCGGGCGTCTGTCTGTCCGGGTCGTGTCAGCTGCGATGAATGCCGTCTCAGTCGAAGTGATATTCGCTCGATCGCTTACCTAACATCTTTTTGGGGCTGGACGGCGCCGTGCCGCCCTCGAAGCCGGAATCGTTGCTGCACGTGCTCATCCGGATGATCGATGGGGAGCTGGAGACGGAGGGGCTGCCCGGCGCTGTGGTCGAGCTGCTCGCTGGCGTCGAAGCATTAGTATTATTCATATTGGATGCTGGGGCATTTGTGTTTCGTTTCTCAGTTGCTCTGGCCGCCTCCTCGTCAAAGTCGGAGGAGCTGCCGCTGCTGCTGCTGCTGCAGGCATCGCTGTCATCCTCGTCGCTCTCCTCGTCCAGTGAGCCGCCGGTCGCCTCGCTGCCCTCCTCGCTGCTCTCGTCGTCCGTATTCTCATCCGAGTAGACGATCTTCTCGCGCTTCCACAGCGGACGTGGTGTGGCGACGAGCGGATATCGTGGCGCCTCCTCCTTCACATAGCACTTGCTGCTCGTATCGATTTTGATTTTCTTCTGCGGATCGAAGCGGGCGGGCGCCGCCTCCTTGCCCTTCTGTTTCTTCTTCTCCTTGCGCTGTTTCTTCTTCATGCTGGCACTCAAATTCGCGCTGGACAAATCGTCCGAGCTGTCTGTGTCGCTCTCTTCGCTGCTTTCCGCCGACGACGGTATATAGTCCTCTAGCTCGGCGTCCACGTCTCGCAGACACTGTGCCAAATTCGATACTGTTGCAAACTTTGATAAATTATTGCCGACGCCTTCGCCGCAGCTGTTGTTGCTGCTGTCGACAACAGCAGCAGCAGCATCAGCAGCAGCAGCAGCAGCCGCCGCCGCTGCTGTCGTAGCAGCAGCAACAGCTCGTAACTGCGACGTTTGCTCATCGCCAGTTGTTGCTATTGTTATTGCTGCTGTTGATGTTAATGTTGCTGTTGCCGCTTCTGTTGTTGTAGGCGTTGCTGTTGCTGCGGTTGCAATTGCTGCTGTTGCTGTTGCTGCTGCAGGCGATGACGCATTTGTGGCCGCTGCCGCCGCATTGGCCGCCTTAGTGGGGGCCAGCGTTATAAATTGATCGGCATTGATTGGGGTCACATTGCTGTCTGGCAAAGTTGTTGCTGCCGACGCTGCTGCTGCTGTTGGTGCTGTCGGTGCTGCTGCTGCTGTGGGAGTAGCTGCGACTTTCTTTTTGGCTGCTGTTGCAGCAGTTTTTGGCTTTGTCGCTTTCGGTGATTGCACCTTTGACTTTGGCTCAACAATTTCCGTCAATTTCGATTTGGTTTCCGTTTGTTGTTTCCCTGCAGTTGCAATTGTTGTTGCTGCTGCTGCTGCGGCTGCTGTTGCGTTGTCTGGTGGTTGCTGCTGCTGTCGCTCATTATTATGCGTTTTATTTATTTTCGTTGCTGTTGCCGCTGGCGCT
The DNA here is from genome assembly GCF_054131105.1 of Drosophila navojoa. Taxonomy (NCBI): domain Eukaryota; kingdom Metazoa; phylum Arthropoda; class Insecta; order Diptera; family Drosophilidae; genus Drosophila; species Drosophila navojoa. The sequence continues at coordinate 8,315,281 of NC_142895.1, read as the reverse complement.
GCCGCCGCTGCCGTCGATGCTGCTGTTGCTGTTGCCTGCTGTTGTTGTTCAGGTGACTTGGCTGCTTGCCCGGCATTTATTTTTGGCGCTGTTGTCGCTGTTGCTGCCGTTGTTTTTGCTATTGTTGCTGCCGTCGCCGTTTCGTTCAGTTTTGATTTGCCTAGAGCTGCTGCTGTTGTTGTTGTTGTCGTTGTTGCTGTTGTTGTCTGTGCGTTTGCTGTTGATGCTGTTGTCATGGCAACAGCACTGTCTGCGGCGTTGCCAGACTGTTTTCCTGCAGCAGCAACTGTTGCTGCTGGCTTGTCTACTTCGGCTTTGGCACCAGCTATTGCCGCTGTCTTTGCTGTTGCTAGCTTTGTTGTTGCTGGCTTTGATTTTGGTGAACTTGTTGCTGCTGCGTCTGCTTTATTGCTGTCGCTTGCTGCAATTGTTGTTGTTGTGTTTGCCAGCTTAGGTGTTGCTGGCGTTGACTTGGGCGAGCTGATTGCAGCTGCAATTGTTGCTGCTGTTGCTTCAGTTTTAGTTGCAGTTGGTGTTGCTGGCGTGGACTTTGGCGAGCTGATTGCAGCTGCAACTGTTGTTGTTTTCGTTGTTGTTGCTGCTGCTGCTTTGGGTGTTGCTGGTGTTGATTTTGGTGAGCCTGCGGCAGCAGCAGCAGCAGTTGTTGTTATTGCCGTTGCTGCTGCGGTTGTTATTGTTGATTTTGGTGTTGCTGCTAGCTTGGGTGTTGCTGGCGTAGACTTTGGTGAGTCTGTTGTTGTTTCAGTTTTAGTTGCTGCCTTAGCAGCTGTTGTTGTCTTTGCTGCTGCTGTTGTTGTTGTCTTTGCTGCTGTTGTTGTTGTCTTTGCTGCTGTTGCTGCTGGCTGCTTGGTTGCAGTAGCAGCAACTGTTGATGTTGCTGGCTTTAGCTCAATCAAAATTTCGGATCTGAGCAGCGGTGTTGTAGGTGTTGCTGCTGCTGCTGCTGTTGCTGCTGCTGTTGCTGTTGCTGCTGCTGTTGTTGCTAGCTCGTCTTTGGGCTCGGCTCCTTCTGGGGTCGCCTCCAGCTGACGCTCGCTCTGCGCCTTCCGGCGATTGGTCATGTAGAGCGTCTCCCGTGAGCCGATCTGTGACCAGAAATCTTCGCCGCTCTCCGACTTCTGCAAGGCCTTGCGTATGGGCTTGGGCGTGGCAACGCCCTCTGTCTTAACAGGCGTGGTCGCGACCGTGGGCGTGGCAACGACTGTGGGCGTTGCTGTTGCTCGATTCTGCTGAATGGCGGCCTCATCGAAGGTAAATATCTGAGCAACACTCACATGTTGCTGTTGCTTCTCCGGCTCCTGCTGCTGCTCCATTGGCTTTGCAGCCTTTTTGAGCGGCGATGTCTTGGCCTTGGGCGAGGCTTTCATGAAGCCCTCGGGCAGCGACTGTTGCCTCTCTTCAACCGGCGACTTTTTCTTGGGCAGCTTGAATATCTTGTGTATCTGGTGATGCTCCTCCATGGTCTCCACATTGGCCGTAAATTTGGGCTTGGGGCTGCTGACTTGGGGTGGCTGTTCCTCCAGCTCCTGGACGCTGGGCATGTGCTGGACCGGCAGCACCGCGTTATCGACGGCCACCACGGCTGTGATCTTGTGTCGCAGTTTTTTGCTCTTCTTCTTGGCGGTCTGCTTGGTGCCGCCGGGGGCAGCAGCAGAGGCTTGGCCCTCGTCCGCTGTGGTGCTGTCGTGGCTGCTGCGGCGCTCCAGGTGTATCAGCTGGAAGCTGCCCGAATTCGATTTTTGCAGCTTGTTGAGCAGCTCCTGCTCCTGCTCCTGTATGATGGAGGCGCGTCGTCGCAGCTCGCCTGCATTCAGATCGTCGTCGATCTTGTCGGAGGAGATGTCCTCGCAGATGTCGTGAAAGGTCGGGCACTGCACTAGGCTCAGCCGGCGTATGGACTCGGTTATCTGTGCCGCCTTCTCCTGCTGCGGCTCCTCCTCTGCCGTTTGCTGCTCCAGCTCGGACTCGTTTCCGCTGCTGGCCTCCGCCGTCTGCAGCGTTGCCTGCGTCGGCTGCTGCAGCTGCAGCTGTTGCTGCTGCTGACGCTGCTGATGCCGCGGCGCCAACGTCTCCTGCTTCTCGTCGCGTATGTAGAAACGCTCGCGCAGCAGCTCACCCGGCGACTTCTTGTTGCTGATCGTGGGAAAGGCGGCCAGCTCTTCGGCCAGCTTCTGGCGCCAGCTCAAGCTGGGCTCCGCCGGCGGCGGCAGATCTCGGAACTGATGCTCCTGCTCCTGCTGTTGCTGCTTCTCGCTGGACGCCGTCGCCTGCTCCACGCGCTCCTTGCTGCGCCGGCGTATGGTGGAGAGACGCACCACAGCTCGATTGCGGCGTATGGTGGATCGGCGGGGCTGCTGCTGCTGCTGCTGTGGCTCTGGTTGCTGCTGTTGCTCTTGTTGTTGCTGTTCCTTTGGCTCTTCCTTGGCCTGTTCTTTGTTGGCTTCCGGCTCGCGCTTGCAATCCACAGGCTCAGCCGAGCGCCTATACCTCGCCGAGCTCACGTCTATGTCCGCCGTATTGATGGCGATGGGTCGCGGCGGTATATAGCGACTGCTGCTGCTGTTGCTGCTGCTGCCGTAGCTGGAGACGGATGTGTACTTGGGCGACTGGATGCGCGTCAGTGGCATGAGGCTGCTGTGTCCGCTGTGGCGACCCGTCAGCCCGGAGCTCTCCGTGATCGTAGTCAGCTTGGGCTGATAGCGCGAGGATAGGCCCAGGATGCTGCTGCTGCTGTTGCCGCTGCTGCCGATGCCGATGCCGATGCCGCTGCTGCTGCTGCTGCTGTAGCTGGGCGAGCGCGGCGAGGGCAGCAGCGGCACCATATAGCTGCCCGGATAGGCGCGATTGTAGCTGGAGGTGTAGCTGGGACTGGTGGTGCTGCTGCTGCTGCCCAAGCTCGAGCTGTAGTAGGGCGAGTACAGCTGGCTGCTGCCGCCGCTGTAGTAATAGTTGCTTGAATCCGAATAGAGCGGCATTTTCTCTCTCTCTCTCACTCTCACTCTTTTGCACTCAATAAACACTTAACAAAAATTCTTGAATTTTTCACAATTTTCTTTAACTTTGTTTCGTTGCAATTGTTTTGTCGGTTTTTGGCGTTAGTTCTCGTATCGTTTAAACTAGAGAAGGAAGCGTCTATATTTATATAACCTGCACTGTGTTCACCTTTTCTTGAAGCTTTTTCCATTCAATGTAAAATTTTGTCAATATTCTGACTGCCATTTCTATAATTTTTCAATTCGAAATTGGCTTTGAAAATGTTTACAGCTTAACGCTTGCATGAGTTTTGAGTATTCAGATAGATATATAAACATATATATGCATTTTTTGAATATTACAATATTTTTAGATCGCGAATTCTTGTCGCATTTCTGCCAACAATTGTTGGGCTGATGTGATTGAAGGACTAATTGTTAATTGAAATTGAACAGGTTTATTGAAATGACAACTTATTAAAATTGAAATACATCCGTTGAAGGTTTGAATTGAAATTGGAAAATTCAAAATAAATTGTATTAAAATAGAATTAAGTCTCATTGAAAGTCAAATCGAACTGACATTGGACACTTGGAATGAAAATGATATTGAAATATGTTTTTGTCTATTTGAAGGTCCTATTGTCAATTGAAATTGCACAGGATAATCAAATTGAACAATCGAGTTTAAATCTTCTTTAGTCATACGAATTTGAATTGAAATTGAAAATCAAGTCATGAATTGAAATATGTGTGTTTTAGTTCAACTGAAGGTTGTTTAAACTTCTTCAAATTGAAGCTGAAATCGAAATGGCAAATGTGAATTGTTTAACATTGAATTGACAAAAATAAAATTGAAATTGAGCATGTCAATCGAAATGTATTCAATTCAATATAAGTTACATTTCTCTATCATGCTTTTGGCTCATTGTAAATCTGATAAAGAATTGAAATTGAATCAGATATCTATTGTGATTGAAATTGAAATTGTGGATGTACTCAGATGTGAAGAGGTTTAACCTAGCTTGAAAAGAAGCTAAAGCTTTAATGAGCTTTGATTAGAATAAATGCTAGGAACTGATAGAGCTCGTTATTGATGCAAGAGAGACTTTCAATCAAACAGATCTTTAGGAGCGTCTACTGAGACTGAGTAGAAAGCGATATGGAGCATAAATGCTGAATTCGAATTCTTTATATATATAGCTATATTTTTAAGCCCAAAAGTTCACATTGAAGTAAAGCTTTAAGTGAAAGTCTTAGACTGAAGTTTCTTCTAGACTTTTCTTTGCAATTACGTTCGAGGGGCGGGCCAACGTATTCAGTTCACAAAAAAAGAAAAAGAATGATGCGAACGGATAAATATGTATATTAGCTCCGACCACATGCGGCATATAGAAATAGACTATGTTCCATCTAGTATATAAATTTGTATGACGTAAGCTCACGAGTCGTCGCCGTCAATGTTGTTGTCGTCGCCTTTGACGTTGCTAACCTCTGTCTCAACTGAGAATGTCTTTTACTTTGGTTGGTTGATTTGCCGTAGTTTTATTTTCTCCCGTTGACAGTTCTGATATTGTTTGATTGCTTTTCTGATTAACTTTGCAATTGGTTGCAGGACCGGCCCGTCGTAAACCGAAGCGTAAAATCGAACGAACAAAAAAAAAAAAAAGAAGAAATAATGAAAAATGAAAAGAGGCAAATCCCAAGTACAGACACTTTTCAACGAGCCGAACGCATTAACGGAAACTACTGAAATGTGAAAAGACACCGCAAAAATGTTCAAGCATTGGAGCTGTTCCTGATCTCACACACACACACACACAGTCAAGGCAGAGCAAGAGAGCAGCCAAGTTTGTGCAGAGACTGGGGCTAACTTCGATATTATTGATGCTGCTGTAGATGTTGCTGCCGTGCCTCGTACATGTTGCTGCTGTGTGCGTGTTGAGTTGGCCCAGACCAACAGCAGGCAGGTGGACCGGGGAAGGGGCGGTGCGGGGCGGTGCGGTGTTGTGTTTGCCTGTTCTTCGAAAAATTGCTCTCAGTCAAAGTTCTATATATTCTTGCTGCCGATTTCGAAATATGCCACACACTCAAACACACTCACACACACAGTCATAAATTAAATGTCCGCGAGAACTGTTTTATTTTGTTCGAATTTCGAAAAACATCAAAATTGAGTTTTGAAATCGTTTTGGCATACGCTGCCGCGTCATTCGACATCTTTCTTTGTTTTTAGCGAAAGTAAAAGCTAAAGCAGCTGACAGAGCAAGAGAGAGGGAGAGAGAGAGAGCAAGAGAGCAACAGCCAGAAAGAGAGAGAGGGAGAGTATGCATTGCTGAGCGAATTATGAAAGGCAATCATCTGAGCAGACTTTTCGACAAGAGCAACGATCTCTGGTTTTGCACTGTCTGTCGTCTTAATCGTTTCAAAATTATATTTATGAACGTGTGGAAATATTTGAGAAACGTAACTTTATTATCTAACACAATCAAATAGCTAATAAAAACGATGTGCGATGTGCTGCCTCTGGCCCCTGCCCCACCCCAAGCGCACCGAATGACAGAAATTTTGATCAAAGCTAATTGGCTCAAATGGAATTCGCTATAAAAATTAATGATCTTTCTAAGGGAAGCACAAGATGAAAGATTCCATTACAATATAATTTGTTTTGCCATTTCATAGAAGAGAGATAAAACATCTGGGATAAGTTGAGTGGAATAAACGATAGCTAAGCATGTATCGATACTTGTACCATACTTATAGCACATATATTCCAATTGACACCATTGTCTTTGGTTCCGTATATTAATCTTCTATATGGAGTATATTGTTTTTATTAAAGGTTGACAACTTAATCCATTCAATTGGTCAGTATGGATTGGCATTTCTTAATGGATACACCAAAGAGAGAGAGAGAGAGAGAGAGAAAGAGAGAGGGAGAAAGAGAGAGCTCAAGTGGAGTGTAGAGATAATAAAATAGAATAAAAGACAAGATAAATAAATATTCTTTCTCTTCCTATTAACATTCCCTTATATTGATTTGAAGCCATACAATAAAAGCTAGAGTCCCAAAATCGTACAATCAGGTTGCTATAAGCTCACGTCTTCTAAAAACATGATTTAAATCTATTTAGAACTCTGGTTATTTTTAACGAGTTTGTCATAAAAACTGTGTTTTTTTTTTCTATTTATAATAATTCAAAAATGTATTTCTAATGCTGCTAAAAAAATAAGTGAAGCAAGTGAGAATGTTGCCGTCGGGCGTTACCAACTGCAGAATACTCATTCATAGCATAAACTTCAGTCGGCTTCATTTCACGATTTGCCGCGCCCTCAACTGGTAGCTAAAAATATTATTCTTGTGTCATTCAATAGAGGATAACAACAGTAATTAATCGGTCAATATTTAGCTGCTAGCTCTAAGGCTGTACAAAAAACAGTTTTATCTGATTTTCCACAAATGGTGGGAGATATCTAATTGATGTTGGGCTGTTAGTCCGAGTATATATACCAAATGTCAATGCTTTAGCAGTGCTGCCATGGATCTTAGTTACTGGAAAATGCATTTTTCCGATTGCCACGCCCTTAGAGGGCAAATCGGATTGCATTATAACGAGTATACATTCCAATGTTCCAAATGGTTAGACGAACATTGCACGAAACCAATATACCCTCCTTAGACTTGCGTGAATGAGTATAAAAGCAGACTTCACCCGAGAACTCAACAGATGAGTAAGGATGGCTCACAGCTGTTCAGCGTTTATCTGTTTGGTATTCGCAACGTTTTTTTAAACATTTTTATTTTTAATTTCATATTTTTTATTTCATTTTTTTTTTTATTTAGTACGCAAAGCAATTTTGCAGATGATTTTGCAGATGATTTCGGTTTAGCAGAAATATATGAATTATAAATATTTCTTTGGCCATTAAGCAAATATTTTGACACTTATCTGGCACGTGTGAGCCGCGGCCCAATGAACGCTGTGCAGATGCCCAAACTGAACATTTCTTGTTTCTCTTCTCGTTTTTTTTTTTAATATTAAGTGAACTCTAAAAATAAATCTTATTAGAGATCCAATTATGTTTGTTGTCAACAAACAATATTCGCCAATTCGTGTAAGAGATCATGTACTATATGGGTTTATAATAAGTATACATGGGTCTATATATCTATCGTGGCTGGTAAATAATGCTCAATTTGGAAGCTGATTGATTCGTACACCTGCTGGCAGAAATGTTTTTGCGCAGCTCTTGAATATGTTCGCCTTACCCAAGGGAAGGAAACACCAAATGCCAGGGGTATTTTTTTTTTATTTCATTTCATTTCATTTCTATTTTGTTTTATTTTTTTTTTATTTTTTCATTTTTGTATTTTTGGTATTTTCGCCACACGACGCGCTGCGCTGCGACGCTTGGTGACGCTTTTCGGTTCCGCAAAATGCATTTATAGCCGGCCAAAGGTGAGAGCGAGAGGGAGCGAGAGCGAGAGAGTGAGAGAGGGGTAGCGCCAAACAACTAGAAATAGAACTGCAACATGTACGAGGAGGTATTCGTCGGGCGAGTACTTAATCTTTGCGATTTATAGCCAGGCCGACTTTCCATTATTTTTAACGTTTTGCTTGTCGCATCTATGGTGTCTCTGTATTGCGGACATGCACACACACACAAGCACACATGTATGAATTCATGTATTTTTAGTATTTTTGTGTAATTTTTGTATACTTTGCATGCATTCCTTTCATGTCATGTTGTTGCGCATCCGTAAGAAACTTTGAGCCAAGGAATCAACATTTTAATGGAAAATGTTTCAATTGTTGCAATATATGACTTTATAAATATTATACCTATATCTACATATATTCTTCTTAAGGTAATTCTGATTTTATACAATTCCTCTGCTACTATTTTTAGTAGTTTTTATGATAGTACTTAACTAGTAGCTATCGCACTTTAAGTATTTTTCTTTTTCCCGAATTTTTAGAGTCCTTCAGTAATTTAGGCTAAACCAAGCTTTCGCTCTCGTACGGCTCTTAAAGACAGAAATTATTTCTTTGCAAATTTTTATCTTACAGTTACCTCCGAAAGTATCTCAGCTAAAGGGTATTTCACAGTCGATCACAGCCACAGTGCGCTCTGTTATTTTTGGTAGCTGCTTTGGCTCACCGCTTGTTGCTGGCAAACGCGCAATAAATTGATTTCTAATACCGTCTGTCTTGGCTGTCTGCATCAATATTACGAATATATGTATGAAATGCGAATCGGTTTCTTAATTGGGATTAAACCTAACGAGCATTTCCGTCATATCCAATGATTTGAGAGAGGCGAGAGGATTCAAGGTCATGCTAAAGCCAATCCTAAGGTACAGTAGGTAAAGGCACTACAGTATGAACAGCTGCGTCAGACATAATGCTGAATACTCTTGAAATCTACCACCCATTGACCCTATTACAGGGTATCTCTAGCATCTATATACATTGTAGAAAGTGTATATATAGAGGATAACATTCAGAGTTCGTTTTAGCTCCACCATATACCTATCAACTTAAGTAAAACATACTAAAAGGTATTCCCATAGATCATATTTCATTTGTTTATGTGACAGGGTATCTTAAGAAACAACACAGCCGTAGCTAAGAGGATAAATAGCAAGGCGTTCGTAGTATTTCTCATATATATCTCATATTGTTACAGCATCATCATTAACCAACCATCATCAAAAGATTCAGAATGCATCTCCTATGTATATATCACACATGATTACCACCATATGAATAATATTGGAGTTGCGCATTTTACAGGGTATCCGCAGTAACGATATTGCCCATACAAGTGCAAGCTTGTTAAGATAATTTATGCATCTCATCACATACTCTCTCTTTTAACTGCAAAATAAATATTTCCCGGCTATATATTCGACATGCATGCAATTGCAGTCGGACGGGTATATATCAGGAGACGGTGCGCTCATTTCGCTGCGACATAAAAATACAGAATGTAATAAATATAAAACTGAATAAGTGGTATATATACATACATATATCTACATATATACATATGTCTATATAGGTAAGCGTAATGTATTTTTCTGTTTCTGCACTCTTTTTGTTAAATATATTTTCATTTCGACCTGAACTTTTATTATGCATTTTGTGCAATTTTAATCGCTGCCTGAACAAAGTGAACAGAACACTTAACTGTCAGCGATAGAGAGAGAGAGAGAGAGAGAGAGAGAGAGAGAGAGAGAGAGAGAGAGAGAGAGAGAGAGAGAGAAAGAGATATATGTACATATATATATATTTATAGAGTGCGGGTGAGAGCTTGAGAAAGCGAGTGAAAGAAATCACTTGTCTGGAATCGAGATTTACTTTTTTTTTTAAGATCTGGATTGCTGTACCTAGAAGGAATATATATAATATATACTACAAATATTGCATTATCTATACATCTATATCTAAGTCCGTTGATTCGCTCAATGATATGACTTGCTGTTTCATAAGAATATCCATTCTATGTTCGACTTTTCACTTTGTAACTGCTCAAAGCTAATATTTGCAAGGCATATGATCTTCCACATGAAACTCTATAGAATATGGCTTTGAAAGATACCACTTAATACATTCGCACACGCACAATTTATGGCGAAAAGTAACAAAGAGCACCATTATATAGGTCCATTTCATTCCCTTTCTTGGTACTCATAGCAGAGACTCAAGTTGTCATATGTAACAGCTAGAGAGGTATATTGAATGCATTTGTATGTAGGGTAAAAACATGCCATTTGCACGCTGAGCGATTAAAATAAATGTTCTCGAAATTGTAACAACAGGAAGACATTTAACCAAATGTGTACAAAAAATTGCACAAGGCTGAACGAGTCCCACAAAAACAAACGACGGCATTTAAAATACGTACGAAATATATGTACGTATATCAATACAAGATGAGCTAATTATGTATGACTCTATATATAAACCACATTAGTGTATGTATGTATACACATACACATTTCATATACTGTGCGACGTCATATGATAAGAGCTTTTGTTGTTTACTACATTTTAATAGATAGATAATAGAACACTTTGTATTATACTATATGAAGGTCTTAATATAAAGTTTAATACAAAGTTTTTGCGTGGCAAATTAGAGAACAACTTTTAGCTAGAGAGCCAAAGTAAGGTAAGATTGATTGATATAGTAGATGAGATATTTGGCTAATGGTAAGGGCTTTGATAGCAAAAGACATTGCAACTGGTATTACTGGGAATATTGAAATACATTAAGGAATCTCTACTGTCATAGGAACTAGCATCATGATTTATTTATAAATCTATATTAATTGTTCATTTAGCATACAGTACTGTACAATGAAGGTTTATTTTTAACGGTTCTCACTAATAATATTCATAATATATCTTCAAAATTATTTATAGATCATTTCTTCAGTATTATTCAATAGATTTTGAATTATAAGCACATGATGTTGTGTGTTTATGAGATATTGAAGAATGCTAGAGATAGACATACATACTAAAGACCTATAGAAAAGCAAGCTAAAACATTTTTCAGTTAGATGCTCTACGCTTTCCCAACACTTCAGAGTAAATTATAAAATCTTAGTGTTAAGTCTTCCATTAGAAATAACATCAGCTTTATAAATTAACTAAAATCCATACATATTCGGAATTTCCTTTGCAATTTTGATAGTTTTCGTCTTATTCAGCTCATTGCATCAACCCCACTATTATGCATTATTCCCAGCTTTCGCATTTGACCGTTACATTTTGCTAGCTAAATTTCCCAGCTAAGAGTAGAAAACTTTTGGGTTGTTGCATTGACTAATGCCAGAGCTTTCGCATAACTTGCACGTTTAGCGCCACCTGGCGTGCGCCAATAAATCGCAATGCACACGTAAAAGCTATATAGACTAAATGGGCTTTGGTGGAGCTTTTGGACTTACCTTCGCACTTCAGGCCTTGTATGAAGAAGCCGCCCATCAAGGAGCCGCAATGATCACAGAATGTGGGCGACATAAACGTGTGCGGCTTGAATCTGTGCGGCATATCGATCTTGAAGCGTTCGCGCAGCAGCTGCAATTGGCATAGATTGAAAACTAATGAATAGGGGTCTTCCTCGTCAGGCGATTCGAGTGGGCCACCTACAATTGTGCTGGCGGAGTTGAAGACGGAGCCGGAACACTTGCCGAGCAGCTTCTCATGGCATTTCTTGTGCACAACGGTTTGGCAAACTGTCGAATGTATATCGATTAATTATCGATAGACGATAAGTGCGGCCCCCCTGCGAATACTCACTGATGCACTGGTAGCCCTGCTTGCCAAAGCCCCACAAAAACAAATTGCAGAACGCACAGAACGTGGGCTGACGGAAGAATTTCGCCACAAAGCGATGGCCATTGATATCGTGGGTTCTGCAAGTATTACAATATCGACAGACTGAAGTTTTGATAGCGCTCAGCGTACTTACTTCTGGTGTTTGATGGCGCCTCGGCGATTCGTAATGCTGCGCGGTCGTGTGCGACGATCTACGTAGCCACCGCTGCCAGTACCACCAATGCCTCCCCCGACGCCACTATCCCTGTCTCTATCTCTGTCCCTGTCCCTGTCTCTGTCTCTGTCTCGGGTGTATGCATCCTCTTTGGAGTGCTGGCGAGGTAGCTCAAAGGAATGCTGCTTGCCATAATGATAGTGATTGTTATAGTGATCATCACAGTCACGATCCCGTTCACGGTCACGATCACGCCGTACGCCGCTTGCGCTGGATCCACTAAGGCCGCTCCCGGCGCCACTGCTGCTCGATGAGCTCGGCTTATAGCGCAACTGAAAGAGAGAATTGAGATATCGTTACTCCCCGTACAATCAATAGTGCATCAATTTTTTCCAGTTTTAGCTTACGAGATCAACCCGCCTGTAGTTTTCAATGGAGTTGCATTTATTCTCCTTCCATAAAATTAAGAGTCTCATTTTAATCTAATTTGAATTGCTTTTATGCTTCCCCAACCGAAAAGTTTCGCTTCCCTTTTGACTATGAATGAAACCCCAACTACGTCTTCAGTTATTATATTCGATTTTACGGTTGCTTTGACGGAAAGATAGCCAGTACTCTAACTGAATATGGCATCAATGTGTTTCTGAAACTGGAACTAGCTCGTTCCTAAGGAAGATACGATTTTTTTTAGTAAGCTAAAAGCTCTAGGTTTAGCTAGATCCTTTTTGATACATCTACATATTTGTTCATAACATTTGGAAATATGACTATTATATCTCATAGATATGGGTATAGGGAAATTGGGTATCTACCTAGACAGAGAGAGGGCTTGTGACTTATCTTTCTGCACTAATCCCATTGAATTTAGATAACTATAACTAGTTCATTGTAATATCTATGATATTAATTATCTATGACTGTACAATACTCGGTAATTCTGAGCAAGAGATATATTACTGGATGTTGGTCTTCTCTTATCTTCTCTTTTTCTACAATTAATGTTGAACTTTGGAGATATAGAGATATTGCTATATCAAATTGTGTTTATAGGGTTATGGAATCTTGATCTATATCGGTTTAGCTACTTGGAGGATTTCCAACTGGTTTGCCTTGCACTTACATCATGACCCTGGAGACGCGATGAGCCGCCAGAGCTGCGCGCTCGCTGGCTGCTGCTGGCGCTGTTTGTCTTCTGCTTGCGCACCTGGGCGCGGGTGAACATCATCTTGGTGGGCAGAACGGTAAAGGAGCGTTCCCAACCACATTCACATCCACACTCAGTGTCAGTTTCAGTTTCAGATTCCGATTCGTATCCACGTTTGCGTCCGCTTTCACTTCGACAGTTCAACAAAAGCTCCACGCGACGGTAACTGGAAGACTACGTCGAATGCCTCAATTCCGTGTGCGATCCGCACGCGCATACATACCAATGCACACGTACATATATATACGGCTATGTGTGTATGTATGTGCGAGTTGAGGCGGCTGTCCGGCTGCTGCTTCTGTTTTGTGTTATGTGCTTAACGATACGAAAGGCGAGAATGAAGCGTATTTCTTGTAAGTATTTATATTAAATAAGATGATCAGCAATGATCCGATATTGTTGTTGTTGCTGTTGTTGTTCTGGCCTTCCCTTCAGTTCAACTGCAAGCGACTTTAAAGCCCCGCTGATGGACATCTGAAAAATAAAAAAAACTATTGAGAATCAAGCTTAGATACTAGCAATTTATTGGGAAAGTCTGTTAATAGATAATCTATACTTATGTACATACATATAGCGAGACATATTGAGCTGATATTACTAGCAGTAGTAGCTGCATTTATTTCCCGACTCTGCATTTCGTATTGCATTGCATTAGAGTTAGATTTGTGTTTACTTTATATTTTAGTTTGTATTTTTGATCGTAATTTGTGATCAGAGCGTCTAGTTGAATTTTATAGATCACATTTAAATGGCCTCAGCTTTCATTTGAAACGAACGTTATATATTAAATAGTTAAACGGGCTGCGCTTGAGCACAAGCACAAGCTAGAGCTAGAGCGGAGCAACTATCGCTGGCACCAGCACGATATCGACTGACCACCGCTATCGATAGTTGTGTTGGTTGTTGTTTATCGATGCGACAATGATGTATTTATTTATTTTATTTTTATTATATTTATTTTTGTTGCTGGCCGTGATTTAATTTCTGTTAGACAAGCTCGAAAAATGTTGTCTAACGTAAGCAAAAATATCGATATGATCGATAGTATTGAAACTTTGCTTTCAAAACAGCGGACATCTCGATTTTTTCCTTGCTCTAGCACAAGCTATGTACATACATACATACATACATATATGTATGCGTAATATACATATGTATGTATGTATGTTGTATGCATGTATGTATGTACGTTGTATGTATGTATGTATTTGATACCAGCTTCAGCTTTTTTCCCGTCAAATCTGGCTTTTTTTAAAGTTCACTGGCGTGAAAAGTTTGAAAACAGAGGAAAGCGAAAGTTCTAGCTTCTTAAATTTCAGCTTTCTTTTTTATTCCTTTCTAGCTTAATCTAGCATGATGTTATATTTGATATAGAGTCAAGTCAAGTCTCAGGAAGTCTTGTGAAATTAGCTGCATCTGCATTTCTGCAGTTACCTTAAGATGCCTGCGCCTGGTCATTCGAAATATGTAGCCAGGTTTTGCAGTTCCGTTAGGTTAACTGCGCTTTCTTGTCTTGTCTTCTACAAAACTGACCATAATAAAGTTTATAAATTATTGCATTCGCACTTCCTCCGAGAGGGAACTCAATAAATTACCGAAACCTAAATAAATCTTGAAATTAGCTCAAGTCTATATGAGTTTCCTGTGAATATATGTATGTAGAAAATGTGGAAAACATGAAGCAGCAGCAGCGGTGCTTGCTCATGCGGCAAATGGGATCGTGCCTAGAGGCAGGAAATGTCCAATCGTCGCTCTCTATCTCACTCTCTCTCTATATATTATGTATATATGTATGTATATCTCTGATAAATGTGTGTGTTTACAAAGTGTCTGTGGGCAAGGCCTTCAAATAGTAAGGGCACTTTGTCACGTACATATTCCAATAATGATCGATAGTCTGACTGTTCGCTCGATCAGGCTGTGATTGATGCACCCACACACACGCACACACGCTCACACTCTGTGCATAAACTATTCAATCTGAGCTATGTCTTGAATGGGATGAATGTATCATTCGATAAACAATTGATTCAACAGCCAGTTGTTGTTGTTGCTGTTGTTGTTCGAGTAAATGTATCAAATGTTATTGTTTATGTGCTCGATTCTAATTAAATGCTGTTGGCTGTCCAATTTCTGGGGAAGTTCATTTGAGAAATTGCACAAGAGCAACAAGAAAATTAAATGAGAATCAAATTAAAAACAAAACAAACAAAATTTAAGTTGCGATATTTGACGGCATTTTGTTTTGCTTGAATGCTCATTTATATATACATTCATATGTATATTTATGTATGTATATTCCGAATATATGTATTTATAACCCGAACTGTATTTGCACGCTTTTGCCTTGAAGGGCATTCACACACACACACACACACACACTTGATTGTTGTTGCATTTGCTTTAGGGATTCCACCAGCTCATGTTGTGGGCCTCTGATGAATCGTCGTCGTCGTTTAAATCTATGAATGTTGCTCTTGCTGTTGTTGTTGCTGTTGTTATTCATTTATTTTTGATTTTTGTTCGTGCCACCAAAAATAAGTTTGCGATTCATACGAAATTGTTGCTGCCGCTGCCGC
>NC_142895.1:6530000-6577500 GCF_054131105.1 Drosophila navojoa | reverse complement strand
GTGCGTGTGTGTGTAGGCCGTGCAAATTGTTGGCCAAGAATATGGCAAGGTGAGGCGAGAGCTGAGCGAGCGCTCTACATGAAAGTTACATCAAAAGATATTGGAAAACTTATCGGAGCATTCAGTAACCCCACGACTCCATTGGCACGAATGATGAACGAAAGATACCCAGCAAGCGGAAGCATGAAATTTATGCTATAGAGCAATATTGTAAGGCATAATTATTAGCCATTATTCATAAAGGGTGGGCCACGGATGCACAGTCATTAATAATGCAATAGATCAATACAAGAGTTTTTCAGAAATTAGAATATTAACGGCACTAATGAATATTGGTTAATGAATATTATTTATGGCTCATTACTAATGAACTAGACTCAGTATTCATTACATGTTACTCATTATTCATTACTTGCTGCTCATTGTTCATTACTTGTCACTCATTAGTCATTACTTATTACTCATTGTTCATTACTTGTCACTCATTATTCATTATTCATTACTTATTATTCATTATTTATTTCTTATTACTCATTATTTATTACTTATTACTCATTATTCATTACTTTTTAATCAGTATTCATTACTTATTACTCATTATTCATTACTTATTACTCATTATTCTTTACTCATGATTTATTACTCATTACACATTATTGATTACTCATTACTATTCCTTCATTAGCCCTTATTCATTGCTCATTGCTCATTACTCATTGCATATTATTCATTATTCATTACTCATTGTTCATAACTTATAACTCATTGTTCAGAACTCATTGCTCATTATTCATTACGCATTATGCATTGCTCAATATTCATTACTTTAAAAAAATAATTACTTTTCCTATTTTCATAGATACTTTGACGAAGAAAATTTGACTTCGGAATTCATATTGTATTTACCCAAATCCTTTTATTTATTAACGTAAAAATTTTCCGGATAACTAAATTTTCGATATTATTTAGCAACAATCTCAATCTGAACTTTAGGTACTCCAATTGTTCATTTCATAAGTTATGGAAATGGAATTCAGTATGGATATTACCCATCTGACGTTTTCAAAGCACTAGAATCCGAAAAAAAAAAAAAAAAATTTGTGTTCTACCAACTATGGGTGTATGCATTTCCGATGCTTTCCCGTTTTACAATATTTTGATATAGGCCCAGTTCGCTTGAAGTTTCTCACTTTTCATTAAAACCGAGTCTTGCATTCACTTTCATCAGACTTGTCAAATTTGTATGTGTTTATCCAATAATTACACATATGCTGTGCAAATGATCTAGGTAAACTAGTTAACAGCAAGAGTTATCTAGAGTTTCGTGGCCCATTTTCTGGTCGCTCAAGAGCATTATCAAGGGCAACTCGGGAGGCGTCACGGCACGATTCCATAAGTCATCGCTTAGCTCTATTTGTCGATTTAATTCAATTGAATTTATGCTTCCCACTTGGCTCAGATATTCCCTATAGATGTATATATGTACATATATGCATGTACATATGTATGTCTGGCTTTTTTTTTTTTTTTTTTGACAGATTTTTATTAGCACCACGCTGTCAAATGAACGAATCTTGTTTATTGGAATGTAGATAATCCAAATATGTTAAAAGTCTCTAAGAATCTCGGCTAACGGGCGAATAGAGCAAAAGGAACTGGAACTTGGACGAGCTAGGCGCAACAGTTAGTCCACGCAACGCCTCCCGCCTCCATCCTGAGGGCAATGTAAACTGCCTGGGCTGCGGGCTAAAGGGTCTAAGGGGTCTAAAGGGGTCTGCTGCAGCACGCCACAAGAGCTTAACTCTCGGTCTGCCCCCATTGCTTCAGTCTGTATGAGCGTGCGTGTGTGTGTGTGTGTGTGTGTGTGTGTGTGTTGTTGCCTTGTTACCTACATTTGATTTGGCTAATATTTAATGGCTGTTGCTTGTTTTTATGCACATTATTTGTTTGTGGTAGAAGCGCGAACACACGCACGTTCCACACAACAACGCTGCGATAATAACGGTAAGCATGTAAACATTACGACGCGTCACTTACAATACGAAACGGAATGGAAGTGGAACCGAAACCGTAACTGAAACCCAAACCGAGCAACGAACGCACAGCAAGCGCTTAAATGTTTACCGTTCTCGCTGTCGGCAATGCCGCTGCTGCTGCTGCTGCCGCTGCTGTTGCTGCTGCTGCTGCTGCCGTTGCTATTGCTGTCGCTGTCGCTGCTGTTGCTACTGACGACGCGCCATACGATTCGTCCTGCCCGACGACGTGCGTGCTAATAAAACGCCGACAATGTCGAGGCGGCCAGGTTGCGGCTGCTAGCGCTGTCTGCTGCCGCGGCTGCTGCTCGCTTTTAAGCGAGCCCCCAACAATTGAGTGAGATCTCAAGCGAATTGAGTTGAGTTCAAGTTGAGTTGAGTTTAGCCATTGGCCATTGAGTTGCGCTCAATAGCGTGTTTATTGCGCTCTCTCTCTCTCTCTCTCTCTGTGTCTCACCCTCTCTTTCTCTCTCTGCCTCTCTCTCTCTATTTTCATGCACACGCACGCACATGCATTCGCACACTCGGCGCACACAAACACACAGACACGCACACACACAACTACACGAGCGCCAACCTTCGCTGGCTAGCGGTCAAATACAGTTATGCGGCTTATTCACTATTATTATTTGCATGGAATTGTATTGTCGGTGGCGCTCTGCGACTTTGCCTCGTCGAAGAAGAGCTTCAGCAGTTCGGGCTTCAGCAGCTGATCGCCATCCAAACGCTCCGAGTTGTTCCAGCGCAGCAGCGCCGGTATAACGGTCAGATTGAACGGCGACTGGCGAAATTTGTTGGCCGGCGATTTATCCTTCCAGGCGTCGCGATCGCCCACATTCACAGTATAGATCAGGGAATTTGGATGCGCATATTCACGGAATGCCGTCTCCACCAGATCCTCGACTGGCGATGGAAAAATGCATTTAATTGAAAATACCAATTGTATCCATATGTAGGGACACTCACCTGCCACACAGTCGGGACACCAGCTGCGACCCTTGCTGTCCTTCTCGCCAAAGAAATACATATAGATGAGGCAGTTGCTCTTCGCGTGCACCTTCAGTGCATCCTCCAGCTGCTTGAAGCCCGTTATTGGCACGTATTGCGGCATTGCCACTCACTTACTTACTGATTGGGATTTACGATAAGATTTCGTAGTTTCTGATTAGCTTGGCTGTTCTTTTAACGTTTTCTGTTTTACAGCCACCTAAATTGGTCTAATTTGCCAGCAACAACAATTAACAATTAACAATAATAACAATGGAGACACTCAGCAGTGCCGGCAATTTAGTGTTTTCCTTTGTGCGGTCACACACACATACTAGCGTTATTTTGGTATCTTTTTGGGATTTCCTGCTGTGCACTTAATACTGCATGTGTACTTCGCAATGGTTGGCAACGTGCATTTTGCAAGACATTGCGCGCCAAGTTTAAAAAATCGACAATTTCTTTTGGGATTATTTACGAAAATTTTTCATGAAACAAACGGATGAAATAAATTATATGATGGAATTATTGAAAATATATTTTTATTATTGTTTCGAATATTTAAGTAGGCGTAGTTTTATATAAATATTGGTACGTTTTATATGAAAATTGTAGATGTAGTATTTTATGATTATATATAGCATTACCAATGCTTTTTAAGTCAAATTTTTTTTTGCATACTTCTATTGCTTAATTCGTGTATTATTTCTGCAAATAAATGTATGTATGTACTTTCCTTACACAGCCTCTTATAGCCTTGCCTTCTCTTTTGCACCCACGTAGCTAACGCCCTTCTGTGCGCTTCTCAACATAACATCGCTCAATCATGGAACTTGTGCAATTTTAGATTATTCTCCTATATGCATGCGCTCTCTTTCGCACTCTCGTAGCGAACGCCTTTCTATGCGCTTCTGCGTGACCTTGAGCAGCTTATAAGATTTCTTCACTCGTTCGCTCATCAATGAAAACCGAAACATTTCTAGAGTTTCGCAGATTCTAGGTATTATGCAACGCAGCTTTCGATCGCCCTGACCCAAAAAGCCCCACAAAGCTGTCAACGCAGCTGCCAAACTTGAACTTCAAAGAGCTGGGGCCAAAGAAAACTGCAAACGTCGTCAAATCGAGTTCCATAAAATGCGAGAGCGAATGACCAAAAGTAAACAGAACTCAACTGAGATTCAAAGATGGGTGAGTACAGTGGGCATAGCCATTGGATTTCACATAGTTCCACATTCTCCTCTCTGATCTCTCGCCTTTCTCCTTTGTCCCTTGCTCTGTGCAGTTAGTGATCAGGGTTTGAGGGCGACGCTGCTGCTGTTGGCGCTGACGTTTCTGGTGGGGCAGCAGCTGGTGGATGCCAGCAAGATAGCCTACAAGAAGCCGCTGTATGGCAAGCTGAGCCACTTCAAGGATCGACGAGTCAAGCAGCGCACGACGAGCAGCCCGACGCTGGGCACCACCCAGGAGGCGGATTGGCCAGCGCCCGTTGAGTTCATTATCAACAGCAGCACAGCCAAGGCGTTGCCACAGGAGGAGCAGCTGGAGAGCAGCACGGGCAGCAGCAGCACCACCACCACCTCCGTCCAGCCCTTCGCCACCTCCACGGCCACCTCCATCATCGGCAGCAGCACGCCCCATCCAGAGCAGGAGGAGCTGGAGCACGATGAACTGCAACAGGAGTCCGAGCTGGGCAGCAGCTCCACCACCAGCACGCCCGGCAGCCTCGACAACACGCTGCCCTCGCCGCCAACGCCAGCTGGAGCGGATCCGCAGCAGCCGGTGCCCTGCACCTGCGGGGTCTTCCTCACCTCGCAGATCAAGAACGGGCTGCCGGAGACGCCGCTCATCCACAACGAAATGGATCGCATGTATCCGTGCAATGCCATCGGACGCAAGCAGTGTCAAACCAAGTGCCTTGAGACGGTGAGTTCCAACAGAAGAGCACAAAGCATAGCAGAGTGTTAACGCCATATCTCTCTCTCTCTCTCTCTCTCTCTCTCTCGCTCTCTCCCGTGCAGATCGTCCAGCATCTGCCCAACTCGGCGAACATCGTATGCTCCGCATTAGGCCACAATTGCCACAAGGAGCGCGCTTATCTGTTCATCAAGAATTGCCAGAATGTCTGGGTGAATACGAATCTGCAGGCCGGGCGCGAATATTGCTGCAAGGAGGGGCAGCCCTATCGCTGCCCCTTGCTGGGCTGAGCTGATAAAACACAATAGAAAATACTGTTTTTAATAAATAATCTGTCGCTGTGAACAATAAAGTCTTAAATTATGCAAAAAAAAAAGTATGCAATTTTAAAAAATACTTCTATCGATAGTTGGCGCCAATTGCTTGCTGCTTTCAGCGATAGTTGCCAGCATTTAGCAGGCACAGCGACAACTGTAAAAAACAATAAAGACAACAAATAATTGGCGCCAATTGCTTGACAGTATTTCACGATACCAAAGAAAGCAGCAGAAAACTGTTTTTACATATGATTATATATCGGCATCTAATCGATAGTTTGTGCTAAAATTACTATCGATAGGCAAGTGGTATTTTTTGAAACGCAAACTGTCAAGTATAAAGTCCTTTGCAAAGCCTACTTTTATTCATGAAAATGAATTACAAAAGTACAAATAAAATAAATTTTTTACGAATCAAAGTAGGCGTTGATAAAATTTTTGCCTATATATAGGCGCTTCGGGCGGTTTGGGGTCAGTCCAGATTTGAGTCTGGAAGCTGATACAGCTATAAATTTATTTAAAAAAAAATCGTAAACGTTAAAATTTATAAATTGTGTTTTTTGTGTGTGTAATTCTATTTCTTTGTTTTTTTTCAAATTTATATTTTTTGGCAGTTTGGTAGAAATGAGTTCTAAATTATTTCAAATTTACTTTTGGGCTTTGTTTCTCATTTCGCTCGTGTTTATAGTGCGTTTTTTCTTTGTTGCCCTGTTTAAACCGTCTGGGCACACTCAGCCGAACCAACTAGATTATTGTTAAGGTGAATTGCATGAAATTTCGCGTTTCGCCAGTTAATTAACATATATATATATATATTATTATCATAGCTCCTGCAAAATGGTTTGCGTGCCCTGCTTCATCATTCCGTTGCTGCTCTACATCTGGCACAAATTCGTCCAGCCAATTTTGCTGCGCTATTGGAATCCCTGGGAGAAAAAAGATGCGCAGGGCAACGTAATCAAGTCCGCGCCAGAATTCCCGTTCGAGTGCAAAGGCGGCGTCTGTCCCTTCGTACCCGGGGACAAGAAGCAGCCAGATCGAATCGCAGGCGGAGCTGAAACAGGAGCCAACACAAATTCTACAACAGAAACAGCAACAATAACAACAGCAGCCACAACAACGGAAATGGAGCGATCGCCGTCTAGTACTGAAATCGAATCCAAGAAAAGCATATAATTTCCGTTATATGCGTTTCTGATTTCGTTACTCAAACGGTATTGGTTTTGTTTTTATGCATTTTGTTTCATTGTTTTGCCTGTTTTGCTTTGAGTGTCAATGCCGTCTACATATTGTGTGTATGTATGTACGCATGTAACGAATATGAACATATGATTACACACTGCTGGCACACATATTGAGCACAGTGCTCATTCCACATGAAGACTCGATACGGAACACAATTTGGGCTAAGCTGCTGCAACCTGAAACAGAAACTAAACACACTATCGATTCAGATACGTTGGTATATATATAGTATATATAAAGAAGAAGATACGGAACGGACACTTTCGATTCAGACGCTGTTGAAAAATCAACCTAATGATGCAATACGGACACACACTTTTGATTCACACACGATGGTACATGATATATATAGATAAGGATTTAGAACTTAAGGATTCAACATAAAGAACTTAAGGAAAATCATTGCTTATACATATATAAGAAGTACGCATATAATGAAACTCTAAGCACATATAATACATAAAAACCGTTACAATTATGCAAACGTACAAAAATAAATTGATTGATTGTTGGTTGAATTGATATCTGAAAAAGAATAATTTGATCAATTTGTCGCCCTTAATTTACAATGCGCGTGCATATAACTAAACACAATAAAATGTAAAAGACACACAGAAATAATTTAAGCGTATTTATTAATTAGACTTTTCCATATGCTAATAATAAAGTTTATAGCTAAAACCAAATATCTAGCTGTATCTAAATGAAGTTGTTTTCAGTTGCTGCAATTTCTATTAAACGTTGAAGAGGCAACATTTCTTATTTTTTAATTTTGACAGTTGTATACTCTGCGTTTTTAGAATTTTGATGTGCTCTGCAGCGCCACGGCCTGACTCGCTTTTTACCCTAGCTTGACTGTCCGCATTCTGGTCGAGAGGAATCGTAGACAGGAAGTTTCATGGTAGCAAAATATGTGGAATATATATTCATTCTGACTTTCTTATTTAAATAAAGCCAAATGTTTTGTGCTGAATAAGCTATATTTATGTTGAATTATAGATAGACAAGCAATTATATATATATGAATTATTATTTTTATTTTTATTTTTTTTGATTAAGTGTACATATGTATATGTATATATACACAAATATGTATGTATGTATAGTTCATGGTATCAGCGAAAAAATAAAGATACTAAAGTCTGACGTGGCCGAAATTAATATGAACTAAGCTGGCGAGCCTTTTTATTTCAAATTTCCCAAGTCTGACGTGGCCGACTAAATAAATAAATTTTACCAAATTATTATTATCTTCTTTTCATTGTTATATACATACTTCCCACATGAGGAATGTAAAACACCACACTTTTGTATACCATAAATTTATTAAAAATAAAGTGTACCATATAAAGTAATAAATATATGTATTTTTGAGTGTCCCACTTTTTTTATTTATTTATTTTTTCGATAACTAATCCGATAACTTTTTTATCGAGAATAATCGAAAAATTGATTTTGTTTTTTGAGCCTCATCGGAGCACTATTAGACGTGGAGACTTCAGATTTACTGTGTATATACATATGATGAATACAAATCATATCTCCTAGTCGAGCAGTCTCGATTAAAGTCTTCTTACTTGTTTTTTTTTTTTGCAATTTTTATCTACATTTTAATGAAATTTCCACTAAAGTGATTTTGTTTTTGACACAGGATAAATAAAATGGGCAAATACTTAAAATATAATATTAAATATTAAATTATACCATATTTGCGCGAATCTGTTGAAATTGACAGCTGCATATTTTACCTAAAATTTCTAGACCTATGGAATATTGTAAAATCTGCTAAATAGTTAGACAACTTACGCTTCAGCGTCCATAAATGCTGAGGTCTTAGAATATAGTAATATAATATAGAGGCGAATTCTTCTATTCAGACATTTTAGCGAAGAGCACAGCGCTACGACCCGCGTACTTTATAAACTGAGTGTATAACAATTTTGGTATATTCTGGCTGGAACTCATATCCCAAATTTGTATTTACTTAGGGTTAAGGAAGTAAGAATGTTTTGGTCGAGCCGGCTCAACTAGAAGATGCCCAACAACCTACCTTAAAAAAGACCCCACACGAAAAATACATTTTCAATGGGTTCGTATATAACAAGATGATACGAAAACCAAGAGTCGAATCGAAAAGAAGTTCCAAGCTCTGACATCAGAAAACCTTGCCATCGATTGCTGAACAAACTTCGTATACTTTATAGATTCGTAGACGTTTATTACTCTGTGAAATAAATCCCTCAGAGTTCTCCTGGCTGAGGCTCTAGGTCTCCTCTTATACCCAATTATAAAATAAATAAAATACAATTTGTTTTTAAAATAATTATTTTATATTTATTATGTCAAAAAAATTAGCATTTGCATTCGCATTTGCATTTTGCATGTTTCGTTCGCTGGACAACAAAAAATTGTACAATTTACACATTAAGATTAAGAAATAATAGCGCAGCAAAACCAGAAAAAAAATTGAAAAAAAAAACATAAAAATTAAATAAATTTAATAAAGATGAAAATTTGAGTTGAGTTGAGTTAAGTTGACAGAAACAAAACATAAAAAAAAAATTTAATTGTGTCATATTTTTGAAAAATATTTCAATATTTCACTCGCTGCTCGTTAAAGTTTTCATTTCATTTTATTTTTTATTAGAATTTTTTGTTTACCTAAACTCTAAATATATAAAAAAAAAAACTTGGCGCATTTTATAGTTTATCAGATATATATAAACGATATCTATATATAGGTTGTTTAGGCGAAAATGTTGTCATTTGTTGCGTCGTCAACTTAATTGAAACAATTATGAGAATCTTTTTACAATTTAAACTTAAGATTAGGATTTATATGTAGCATTACATAGAAAATGTGTGTGTGTGTGTGTTGATTTAAAAAAATGTAAATATATATATTCATATATATATATATGGATAAATGTATGATATAGGCTTTGCAGAATGTTTCGTTCGTATTGTTGTCTATATATAGCTAACAATCCTGTTTTGATATAAGCACTTCAGTTGCAAAAAGTTTTCCTTTTTTTTTTTAAACTTAATAATTAAACATAGTCGATGCTAATAACTATTAAACTATTCATTTTTTTATGTCTTTTTTTTTTTAAATCGTATTTTCGTTTGTTTTTCTTCCGTTCTCAATGCTTAAAAGCGTTTGCCGCTTATACAAATACAATTACAAAATACAAAATACAATTTAATGCATAAAAAATAATTTGCGCTAATTTAAATTGTTTACTGGAAGCAGCGACGTTTGCAAATAAATATTATCGAGATATATAACTAAATATATATATATATATTTTTGTATATTTTATCAATTTTAACTTGAATTCTATTTCGACTTTAGCTGACAAAAAAAAAAAAAAATAGTTGCTTAATAAAACTTTTGCAAACTTGGCTTAAATGCTAAAATATCTAAATAATATATATATAAATTTATATGCATATATGCACACACATATACATACATACACACATATGTATATATGCATTCAATGATTTCAACGCGCACTGTACAACAAATATTAAAATTAAACATTTAAATTACTACAATAATAATTATATGTGTGTGTGTTTTTTTTCGTTTCATTTCTGATTTTAAATTAAAGCTTAGTTGCTAGGTAAAAAAAAAAAATTGTTCATAGAATTAAAGGTGAGGAGCAGGTGCTCGGGTTGCGGGATGCGCTGAAAAGTCCAATAGGTCTTGGGCGAGTTCTGGGCCCCTTTCCCGTTGCCTGGCGCACTTTGAGTGGCCACGCCCACGTCCGCCTTTGCCTTCTAGTTGCGCTTATGTCAAATGTAAATGGCCTCGGAGCCCTTGTTGGCCTGATGGCCGCCAGAGATGTACAAATTGTTGGCCGCCGGCGACTGCACGCCCTCGGACCAATCCGAATTGCTGCGCGGCGACGAGGAGGACCAATGGCCGGGCGATTCCGGCGACGGTGTCGGATAGCTGTCCAGTGTCTGCACGAGATGCTGCGGCGTATGGCCGCCCGAATGCTGGCTCGGCGGCGTTAGGTACTGATAGAAGGCCTGATTGTGCTGCGACGAGGGCGACAACATGTTGGTCGACG
Source organism: Drosophila navojoa (assembly GCF_054131105.1). NCBI lineage: Eukaryota > Metazoa > Arthropoda > Insecta > Diptera > Drosophilidae > Drosophila > Drosophila navojoa. The sequence continues at coordinate 6,566,922 of NC_142895.1, read as the reverse complement.
GCGATGAGCCCGACATTGAACTTTGTATCGAAGGCGGATTCATTTGACCCGAGTGAAATGAGTCTGATCGGAGAGAGAGAGGGAGAATAAGTTATGCAATTTCTGGAGGAGCTGACATAGCGCTGTACACTTACCCGGAGATCCACAAAATCCATTCAAGTCCAAACCGGCTGAACCGAACTCAAGGCCTCCAAGAGCTTGTTGCTGCTGTTGTTGCTGCTGTTGTTGTTGCTGTTGCTGCTGTTGCTGTTGCTGCTGCTGTTGCTGCTGTTGTTGCTGCTGCTGCTGTTGCTGCTGTTGTTGCTGCTGCTGCTGCTGTTGCTGCTGCTGCTGCTGCTGCATTTGCGGGGACAACGTTTGCATTATTGCACTGCTTTTAGCATTGTTGGAGGACTGAGGCGCCAGCATGATGCCCATATCGCTGCCCGTTGGCGAGATGATGCCCAGACTGACGGGCGAGCCGTTGCCATTGCCGCCGCCGAGCAGGCTGTTCAGATTGCTGCCGAACTGCTTCTGCTGCGTGGCATGCCGCATCGCCTGTATGTGCGTGGGCGATGTGGGCAAGCTGGGCCGCGACTTGGCCGGCGAGGGTGAGCCTAAAGCAGAAGAAGAAAAAGAAGAAGCGTCAGTTCCCAGTTGCTCCTCTAGCCAACAATTAACGTCTCTCCACTTACCCAGATAGGCGTGCGGCGATAGAGCCAGACTGCTCTGCACCGAGTGCGGCGGCGATTGGTTCGAATAGGGCGGACTGAGGCCCTGCTCGTGGCCACCGTTGGCCATCCCATTGCCCAGGCCGCAAAGCGTGTTCGTGCTGCGACCGCCGCTCAGGCCCAGCGCCTGGCTATTCAGCATCTCCTGCTGAAATGGCGAGCCCATCGAATAGCCGTACGTGTCCAGCTTGATCATGTCCAGGCTGTTCGCTGGCAGCGACTGCATCGACTGGGCGTTCTGCGAAAGGAAAAAGCGCAAACATTGAATCTCAATGGAACTTGTTGACGTCTTCTTTAATAACTTTTGTTTTACTCGTTCGATTTAAATGAAATGCTCAGCATATCATCTAGATGCTCTATTTTATATATGGCATTTTAGGTAAAGTTAAAACTGCTGAAAATATTGTTTATATGTGCAGCTTAACCTCAATTCGAGGAATTTTAGAACAATTGTATTGGATTGAACAGAGCTGCACAGACAAACAGAGGTATGGGCTTAAATAGACTCAGCTCGTGGCCCTGAGCAAGAGTACAGCTACGTCTGCCACGCCTTCTTTTCACTAGCTCTCTTATAAGTTCCCGTGAACGTATATACGTTGATCTGAGCAAGATTACATACATATGTATGCATACTATATGAGGTCTTTTTCCTAGACTATATAGATATGTAAATAGATTTTTGACCAGAGCAAGGCTTGATGAGCTCTGTCAAGCCATGGTTACTGTTTCATGGCTTGATTAACTCAGCTGAGTCGTCCAGATTAAGAAATTAAAAAATAAATTTCCTTAGCACCCACAATTTCGAAGATCGAATTACGGCCGGATAGACAGATAGACGGACGGTTGGCTAAATAGGCTTGGCTAGTGATTCTCAGCAAGTATATATATAGTTTATGCTATCAGTCGAACTTCCTCTTCCCTAGCTGTACTATATTCTAAGATTGCTATACGGACGAACGGACATGGTTAAAGTTGTTCCTCTGTTCATCGCCTGGCTGAAGGGAATCCGTATGTACCTAATGTATGCTACCCCGCTCTCTTTTGCCTGAACCCAATCAGGATTCACCACTGCAGTCCCGTGGCTCCCATTCCAGTCCAATGAACTCACCTTGATGCAGTCCTCATAGCTCGGCGGTTGCTTGGCGCCGTTGTTGCCGTTGTTGGGCGGCGCTGCCATGGCATTCGAGTACATGGAGCTGGTGTCGTACGGACTGGGCAGATTCACCAGCTGCCCGTTGACGTTGATGTTGCCGTTGGCATTGGCTGCTGCTGCCGCTGCCGCTGCTGCCGCTGCTGCTGCTGCCGCCGCTGCCGCTGCCGTCACCGACGTGTCCAGGTCTGTGCAATTGTTGTTGTTGTTGTTGTTGTTGTTGGCCGCCTGTGTCAGCAGCTGGGCGGCATTCAGGGCACCGTTCATGGCCTTTTTTGAGGCAGCATTGTTGCCATTGTTGTTGTTGTTGTTGTTGTTGCTGCTGTTGTTGTTGCTGTTGTTGTTGTTGTTGGCCTTTTTTGAGCTCGCCTTGCGTCGCAGACTGCCCATGTTGTTGGCCACAGCCCCAGCGCCAGCGGCCGCCGACCCATCCAGCACACTGTCGCCGCCATTGCCCTCGATCAGCTTGGCCTTCTTGGCCGCCTTCTGCTTGGCCGCCTGGCTGCTCTGCTTGCCGGCCGCGCCGCCGGCGGCGATCACCGTCGGCTGTGTGATCAGCTGCGGCTGCTGGCCCGGCGGCGGTGAGCCGATCATCGCCTGGGGCGTCATGCTGATCATCTGGGGCGAGCGCGGCACATGCTCGTCGAGCAGCCGGACAATGTCGTGGTGCAGCCGCTCGCTGGCCACGTCGCGGGGCAGGCGATCCATGTGATCGGTGATCTCGCGATTGGCGAAATTGTCGAGCAGCGCCTTGCACGCCTCGTAGCTGCCCTCGCGGGCGGCCAGGAACAGCGGCGTCTCGTCCTTGTCATCCTGGGCATCCCGATTGGCGTGATGCATCAGCAGTATGTTCACCGCCTCCGTATTGTTGACAGCGGCGGCCCAGTGCAGCGCCGTCTTGCCCGAATTGTCGGCCGCATTGATGTCCGCATCGGCCGTAATCAGATCCTCGACCATGCCCTCGATGGCCAGCCGGGCGGCCAGGATCAGCGGTGTGGTACCATCATGCATGCGTGCATTCAAATTGGTCGCCCGATTGCGCAACAGAATCTGAAAGACGCCCATCGCGTCCGCCGCAACGGCCGCATGCAGCGGCGTCCGGCCCGTATTATCCTGGCAATTGGCATCGGCACCGGCGTCGAGCAGCCGCTTGGCCGCATCGGCGCGCGCATAGCGTGCGGCCAGATGCAGCGACGTCTCGCCCGTCTTGTCCATGGTGGCGTTCAGCTCGGCGCCCTGCGCCAACAGATCAGAGATCACCTGGGCGGTGCTGTCCTCGTTGCTCTCGATGTCCTCGCCGCTGTCCATGCCGCCGCCGCGCACCGCCGCTATCATCAGCGGCGTCAGGCCGCAGGGACCGCGTGCATCGACGTCGTGCTTGCTGCCATCCTGATGCGCCGGCGGCGTCATAATCGCCCGCACGTCCGCCACATCCAGATGCGCCTGCGACCAGACGCGCGGATCGGGATCCTCGTACTCGCTGGTCATCGTATGATCGCTGGCATAGCCCACGCTGGTCAGGCCCGCCACACTGCCGCCGCCCAGGCCGCCCAAGCCGCCGAGGCCGCCCAGTCCGCCGCTGTTCATCTGATCGCCGCGCTGTCGCTTCGGCTGCGGCATATCCGACTCGTCGTCCGACCAGTGGCTGCCGCCGCCGGCAACGCCGCCCAGCTGATGGGCCTGGGCCTGGTTGAGGCCGCCGACCTGTTTGTTCAGATTCCGCATCTCCTGGCCGTGGGGATCGCGACGGCGCCGGGACATGACCGCTGCGGCCGGCGCCCGGAAGCCCTCCGGGAACCAGGTGACGCCATGCGCCCGCTTCCGCTGGGTGCCCAGCAGCATGCCGAAGAAGGCCAACACAATCACCACCAGGACAATGCCCATGATGACGAACTTCACGTTCGCCGGCGACTCGGGTCCCTCGCTCTCGCCCGGACTCTTCACGCCGCGCACACTGTAGATCGGATAGCGATTGTTGAACGTATGCTTAGCGGCATAGGCGCCCAGGAACTCGGCCGCCTCGTGGGCCCGATTGAAGCACTCGGTGCACTTGCGATTGTCGATCTCCAGATAGATCTGGATGCCCGTCTGGCCGTTACGTTGCGTGTACAGGATCTTGTGCTTGCGCCCAAATTCCGTGTCCTGTATGTCCGGCATGCTGGATGCGCCCTTCCAGCTGAATATCATGTCGTTGCCGAGGGCGTCCTTCTTTACGCGCACCGTCGTCCGCAGGATGTGGCTCATCTCGCGCAGGAATTGCGGCTGCTCCTTGGCAAACTGTTGCATATCCATCAGCATGATCACGGACATGGCGCCCTCCGCCAGCTGCGCCGACTGCTCCGACTTCTCGCAGTCCAGTCCGTCCCAGCTGCACTCGGCATTATTACACCCGTAGTCGCACTTTCCGTCCCCGTAGTGCTTCTGGCAGTAGACATCGTAGATGGCCGCACAACGCTTCAGCTTCTGCTCGCAGTCGCGTCCGTCGTACAGGCAGGCCGCATTGTTGCACTCCTCGTTGCACTGGCCGTCCATGAAGACGCGCCAGCACTCCGGCGCCGTGCAGTTCGCCCACGGATTGATGCCCAGCGAGCAGTCGTTGCCATCGAAATTGCAGGCGTACGTATTGCATTCGGTGTCGCAGACGCCGTTGCTCTGCTTCTCCGGACAACCGCGCTTCTCGCACATCGCCCGCTGTTGCTCCAGATCGGCCGCATAGATGCCGGCGGCGCCGTTGCCGCCACTGCCGGAGCTAATCGAGCCGGAGCTGCCGCCCGACCAGCCCGCATAGCTGGCATCGTAGATCTCGCACCGCTTGCCCGTCCACTTGCTCGGACAGAGGCAGTCGTAGTCGCCCAGCAGATTGTCACAGGCGGCGCCCTGCAGGCACGGATTCGACTGGCACTCGTCCAGCGTATCGATCTCGCAGTGCTGGCCCGCCGTACCCCGGCTGCACTCGCACCGATACCCGCCGGAGTCCTCGATGATGCAGGTGCCGGCGCGGCACGGATTCGAGTCGCAGTCCTGCCCGCTAAACTCACAGTTCTTGCCATAGTAGCCATCGGCGCAGACGCAGTGGTGTCCGCTCTGCTTGGTGCTGCAGACGCCGCCATTCTGGCACGGCGACTGCGCACAGAAGTTCACCTTGTGCTCGCAGTGGCGGCCCATGTGGCCGGGCCGGCAATTGCAATGATAGTTGTTCACCAGCTGCACGCAGTCCAGGGTGCCGGCATTGGAGCACGGATTGCTCAGGCACTCGTTGATGTCGCCCTCGCAGCGTGCGCCCACAAAGCCGGGCGGACAGGAGCACTCGAAGCCGCCAACGCGATCGATGCAGCTGCCATTGTTGTGGCACGCGCCGGGCACACAATCGTCCTGATTCAGCTCACAGATGATGCCCAGCGTGCCCGGCGGACAGCTGCAGCTGAATCCGTGCACCAGATCGTGACAGGTGCCGCCATTCTGGCACGGATTCGGCGCACAATCATCGATATTGAGCTCACAATTCTGACCCTGAAAGCCCTGACGGCAATCGCACTCGTACGCACCGACCAGATCCCGGCAGGTGCCTCCGTTCTGGCAGGGCTGCGAGGCGCACTCGTCAATGTCCTGCTGGCAGTAGCTGCCCGCATAGCCCTGGTTGCAGTAGCAGACGTGACTGTTGCCGTGATTCTTGCAGGTTCCGTTGTTGCACAGCTGCTTCACGCTCAGACCCTTGCGCTGGGCCGCGTCCTGGCAGCTGATCATCTGGACATCGCACAGCTTGCCCGTCCAGCCGGCGGCGCACTTGCAGTTGAACTGATGCTTCAGCTGGCTGCAGCTAGCACCGTTCTCGCACGGCGACTGGGCGCACCAGTCGACATAGTCGGAGCACTGTTTGCCCGTAAAGCCGCTCGGACAGTGGCAGGTGTACTCGTCCCGCTGCTCGTGGCAGGTGCCGCCATTCAGGCAGGGCGCCGAGTCGCATTTGTTCAGCTTGTATTGACAGTTCGCTCCGCTGTAGTCCGGCAGGCAGCTGCAGTTGTAGCCATTGATGCCGTCCACACAGCTGCCGCCGTTCAGGCACGAGCTCTCCGTGCAGTCCTCGTCGTTCGTCTGGCAATTGATGCCGCTGAAGCCCAGCGGGCAGGTGCACGTATAGCTGTTCACATACTGCCGACAGGTGGCGCCATTCTGGCAGGGCATGCTCAGGCACTCATTGATGTCCGTCTCGCAGTGCTTGCCATCGAAGCCGTCCACACAGAGGCACGAGTAGTCCCCGATGCCGTCCAGACAGGTTCCGCCATTCTGGCACGGAAACGAGGCGCAATCATCCGTATTGATCGCACAGTCCCGTCCCTCATAGCCCTTGGTGCACAAACAGCGATACGAGCCGGGCACATTCAAGCAGCTCGCTCCGTTCCGGCACGGCGAACTGAACGCGCACTCATCGATGTCCTCGTCACAGTAGCGACCCGTATAGCCCAGCTTGCAGGTGCAGGAAAAGTCCAGGAAGTTCGGACTGGGCGTGCACTTGGCCTCATTCCGGCAGCGATTGCTCGCACACGGATCCAGCTGGCTCTCGCAGTTCAGTCCGGTGTAGGGCACCTTGCAGACGCACTTGTAGCCATTGACCTTGTCGATGCAGGTGCCGCCGTTGGCGCACGGATTGCTCAGGCAGTCGTCGATGTTCGTCTCGCACTTGTGACCCGTATAGCCGGGCATGCACTGGCAGCTGAAGGCGTTCAGCTTGTCGAAGCAGCTGCCGCCGTGCTGGCACGGATTGCTCGCGCACTCATCGATATCCTGTTCGCAGCGCTTGCCCGTATAGCCCGGCGGACAGTGGCAGATGAACTCGTTGATCCCATCCTCGCATCTGCCGTCATTCACACACGGACTGGACGCACACTCATCCACGTCGCTCAGGCAGCGCGCATCGTAGAATCCGCGCGGACACTCGCACTTGTAGCCATTGACCAGGTCCATGCAGACGCCGTTGTTGGCACACGGATTGCTGGCGCACTCGTCCACATTCAGCTCGCAGTGCTGGCCGGTGAAGCCGGGCACACAGCTGCAGCTGTACGAGTTGATGCCGTCGATGCAGCTGGCGCCGTTGTTGCACGGATTGCTGTGGCACTCGTTCACGTTGATCTCGCAGTTCTTGCCGCTGGTGCCCGGCTGACAGTGGCACAGATAGCTGCCCACACGGTCCACGCAATGGCCGCCGAATTGGCACGGATTCGATTCGCATTCGTTGATCTGCTTCTGGCAGAGGTAGCCGGTAAAGCCGGGATCGCACAAGCACTTGAAGCTATTGTCGCCATCGATGCACTTGCCCCGGTGGCAGGGACTCGAGTCGCAGTCGTTGATGTTGATCTCGCAGCTGGTGCCCGTGTAGCCCGGCGGACACTCGCAGCTGTAGCCGGCGATCATGTCGTGACAGATGCCATTGTTACGGCACGGCTGCGACTGGCAGTCGTCGATGTTGATCTGACAGCGTGCGCCCGTAAAGCCCAGCGCACAGCTGCACTTGAACCCGTTGATCTTGTCGTGGCAGATGCCGTCATTCAGGCACGGACTCGACTGGCACTCATCGATATCGATCTCGCACTGGGTGCCCGTGAAGCCGGGCATGCAGACGCAACGGAACGTGCCCGGATCGTCCAGGCAGCTGCCCTCGTTCTGGCACGGATGCGATTCGCACTCGTTGATGTTCGTCTCGCAGCGCGGTCCGGTGAATCCCTGCGAGCAGTTGCACATGAACGAGCCCGGCGTATTCACACAGATGCCGTTGTGTTCGCACGGCGATCCCTGGTCACACTCATCAATGTCCTCGGAACAGTCGACGCCCTTGTAGCCCGTCGCACAGGAGCACGCATAGGAGCCGTTGATCGGACTCGTGTCGCAAATGGCATCGGCATGGCACGGATTCGAGGTGCACGCATCGTCCAGGTGACACAGCAGACCCGTCTTGCCCGGCGTGCAGCGACAGTAGAAGCTGCCCACGCCATCGATGCAGGTGGCGCCATCAAAGCACGCCGCCTGCACGCAATCATCGATGTTCTCGCTGCAATCGCTGCCCGCCCAGCCGTTCACACAGATGCAGCTGTAGGTGCCGTGGGTGTTCGTACAGGTGGCTCCATTCTGGCAGACGGACGGACGCAACGCGCACTCATCCACATCCACGTCGCAATACCGGCCCGTAAAGGTCGGCGGACAACTGCAGCGATAGTCGTTGATGCCGTCGATACAGGTGCCGCCGTTCTGGCACAGATTTCCCGGACAATCGTCGATGTTCTGATCACAGTTCTTGCCCTCGAATCCTGAAAATGAAGAGAATGCGGATTGCGAATTAGTTTCAATCAAAGACGGATACGGTTGAGACGTTCTAACTAAAGTAGTTAGAGATTGCTTCTTAATATACAAATATTGTACAAGACTCTAACGTGGGTATACGGATCCCAAACGTATTGCTTCGAATTTTAATATCTAGGGTATACTAGTGATGCACATACATACATTTATACATATTTATGTACGTAAACAAGCTTAGTATTAATACATATATATGTATGTATGTACATGCATTCACACATTCATAAAATCATAAATTTAAAAAAAAAAAAAAAACCCCAAATATCTTTACTGTACAATGAAAACGATTTTATTGGGGTTAGCTAGTAATTATAGCAAAAGAGAAAAGTGCATACAATTAAAAATACAAAACAAAACTGAGAATATAAAACAAAAGCAAAAATAACAACAAAATCAATCATAAATCTTCTAAATTGTTTTTGAATTTGATTTGAACAACGAAAATACCAAGAGTTTGATTGGCTCGCTAAACGGTCACACTGCAAGCGAACATGTGTACAGATATCTACATACATATGCATGTATATATGCATTGCATGCAAGTGTGTATGTACGGCTGGTATTTGTGTATGTGTTCAATGAAGTGCATAAACAGATTTATGGACAACAACACAGCAGCATCATAAAATGCTTCAATAAACGAAAACGTTTACAACAACAACAGCAACTGGCCAGGGCATGAACAAAAAGTGGTTGCCAGGCAATGCGAAGAAGGCGCACAAAGCGCAGACAGCGCTTAAAATGTGTCCATACGTCTCTATGTATATACATATGTATGTATGTACATAATGTATGTATGTATGTATTTGTTCGGCGGCGTATGCAGCTGTGTTGCACATGTTTTAGCAGCCAGATGGAGTCGCAGCAAGAACGAGGGAGGGTGCCGAAGCGATGAGAGCGTTGAGAGCAGACACAGGTAAGTCGAGAACAACAGCCGGCGCTCTGTCGCTCTCTCAAACTGCTCAGTTCGCTCTCGCGCTATACGGCTGCGCACGCTCTTTGCTAGGTTGCGCCTGCGGCGTTATATGTATGTATGTATGTATATACATACATACACTCACATACATACATATTCAAAGACGGCAACGAAAGAAAAAACTGCGCGCCGCTGCGCATGCGAAGCGAATGAGCAAACAAAATGTAAAGAAATAAAACAGACGCTCGCATGCGCATACACACATAAATGCATGTACGTATGTGTGTGTATATGTGTACAACACGTCTTTGGTTGTTCTTTCCCACGGTCTCATATCTGGCCAGGCAGCTATCTGAATGCGCGCCAAGCAAACGAGCGCAACGAGCGTCGTCCACGAGCGCGTTCGTTCATTCGCTCGCTAGCTCGCTCGCTTCCCCATCCATCCACATACACAAACAGTACCAACAACAACAATGCAGAAATGCTGCTTATGTTGTGCGCTAGCTTTGTCTACAGCCAGCCATAGCCTCGGCTCTCGTTTGGGCAGTCGGCACTCGGCACGCCTCGTCGCTCGGCTCGATCGAGTTTTCTACTACTTTTATGCTGTGTGCGTGTGTATGTGTCTGTGTGTGTGTGTGTGTGTGTGTGTGTGTATGTTTAGCTACGCTTCGGACTTCGACTTTGTACATTGCGCTTTACTTTGTGCTTCATTCGAGGAATTAAATCGCACTTTATGTTGTTCCTCCCCTCACATCCTCTACGAGACCATACTTGCTCTCTGTCGCTCTCTGTCTGCCCAGTGTATGTATGTATGGGCTTGTGTGGTTGTACATGTTCGTTTGTGTGTGCATGCAATGGAAGCTTCGCGCGCTCTTTGCGGCTCTCGGCTGCTCGCCCACAGCTTTTTTTTAATGGCTTTTCTTGCTTGGTCGGTTTCGCTTCGTTTTGGTCTTAAAAGAAGGGCCCAAAACACACACACACACATACACACACATAAAGCAGTAACTATAACTTGGGGCTGACTGTCCCAGCCCAGTTGTTGTCATAGCTTGTTGTTGTTTTTGCTGCTGCTGCCGCTGGGCTGATCGATTTTGTTGTTGCTGTGCACAACTCATTTTTTTTTCTCTTCATCTTTTTTGTGGGCATTTTTTCTTTATTATTATTATGATTATGTGTGTGCGTGAATGTGTGTATTCAGTTGGGGGACTGCAACTTGTTGCCTGGGCCTGGGTTGGAGACTGGAGAGTGGCATTTTCAATGCATACTTTTAAAAATAAACCAAGGCAGGGCAGCAGCAGCAGCAGCAGCAGCAGCAGCAACAACAACATGCATCTGCTGATCTGTTGCACACATGTTTCATGTTCGCGCTTCACGCCACACACAACACAGCAATCGACGTTACCCAGTCACTTAGTGGCACTTTGAACTCTAGACATCAGCAGTAGCAGCTGCTGCTGCTCCAGTGACTATCAAACCACGAGCAAATTTAATGAAACGTTGCAAACTGAAAGACAAACTGCACGCTAAAATTATGCAGCCCACCCTCTCATTTGCAATGGCAGTATGTGTCTATGCGTGTCTGTGTCTGTGTGTGTGTAGCCATTTAAGTCAATTGGCTGCAACAATTTGCATGAGCTGTTGGTCCGTTGGGTCAATCGACGACCTGTGACAAAAGCTAAAGGCCTGGCAACAATGTTGCCAAGCAATTAATGTAAACATAAAAGGTCTGCACAAAATTCCGCGCAATATTTAAATGTTGCCCATATTCATTTAGAAAGTTCATGTCATTAACATGGCTGGGAACAGCTGAAAATGGAACTGTTAGGATTTGACCTAACGGCAATTCGTAGTTGCTGTTGATGTTTGCTTGTTTAGTTATTATCCATAAAAAGCAATAATGTGGCCAAGTTATTAATTCATATTGAGTTCAGAATGTCTGGAATTGGAACACATACAAAGACATAAACTATGCTGAGCATGAGCAGAGACTGCTAATGATTCTTATGCTTTTTGGGTGCAGCTTCTCGCGAATCACATTGGTGGGAATTTGCCAGAATTGATGGCAAGATTAGCTTAGGCTTGGCATTGGCACTGGATAAGATCAGGACTCGAAATACAGTCAGAATTCGCGTTTACAGCTAGGAAACACCTGGCAATGAAACATGTGCCGTTTGATTTAATGGAAATTATTGAGTATATATATATCATAATTAACGCACTTCATTTGTATATGGAACACTTGGCAATGGAACATAAGCTTCTCTATTTCAAACCCTTTCCCCTAAATATTTGCTACTCAATTGATCTTCTGGTCATTTCATCGACTTGGTTTTGGTGTTGTTATCGAAATTTACAGAAGATTCTGACAAAAGATATCGAAAATTTAGATATCTTAGATATCGAAAAACTTCTAATCTATATGCGCTAAGTTGTTCATTGATCTTCATCCTTCAGTTTGTTTAATCAGCATCTACTGTAGATTTGCATTTGATTTCAATGAGAAAATGCCACAATGGCTTCTCGATCTCCAGGAATCTCTAATGGGCATTTGATCATAATCGATTAATGCAACGATGGTTATCGGTGAATTTATTTCTATGCGAGCTTCTTCTGAGTCATGACTCGCCACGAGCCAAATGGTGGCCCAGGTTTTTAAGCGCCGTTGCCACTACCTCAGCCTCTACCGTTGCCCCTACCGCTGCCTCTACCGCTGCTACTGTCGTTGCCATTGCTGCCCACGCGAAGTCAAACTCGTTTGCTAGCTGCTTGACTCGTAGCCAAGTGCCACCGATATTCCCCCACCAAATTGTCCATCCAGTTTATTATTCATCATTCATTCAGCTCGGGCAACTTTTACCCCAAAAAAAAAAAAATAATAATAATAAAAGCACATCCCATTTGGGCAGCTCCTGCTCTCGCTCTCGCTCTCTCTCTCTCTTTCCCTCTCTCTCTTTCTGTGTGTTGCATGTTGGTGCATGACCTCCTTAGGGCGTAACTGTGCTTAAGCAGCGCCGTCCAGCAGCTCTATCTATACTCCATGGTCCATTGGCGTTGACTGAGCCGTGCCTGATTTATTTGTAATTTACTTGGCCAGAGCCAGAGCAAATTAAGCCAGGCGCTCGATTTTGATGCCTTTGACTGACTCGATGCGACTCAACTCGACTCGATGCGACTCGACTCGACTCGTTTCACGAGCCGCACGGAGGGCAGGAGTGGGCGGCGGCTGCGAGGGAGGCGGCGGCTGTGGGCTGGGAACAAACAAGTTGCTAGCCAGCCCGTTGTTATTTTTTTGTTTTTTCGCTCTTCCATTTTGCATAATGAGTGCAATGCGCCGCCCTCCGCTCCTTGCAACAACAACAACAACGACAACAACAACAATAACTGCAACCACAAAATTCCCATTGGCATCTCCCGCGCTGCCTCAACGTGATGTCCACAGGGCGATTCGTGTCGTGTTGTTGTTATTGTTGTTGCTGTTGCTCCTCTGACTGGTTTGCTATACTTTTGCTGTTGTTGTTGTTGTTGTTGCAGTTGCTGTTGTAATTTGTGTTGCTCAACATTGGCACAAAAGGCGTTATAACATTTCCATTGCATTATTGCATTTTTCCTTCAATTTTTTTTTTTTTAATTTTTTTTTCATGTCTGCAAGTCGAAATTCTTTGTGGTTGTTGTTGTTGTTGTCGTTGTTGCAGTATTTTGTCACACTTTCACACGCTCAGCTCATTAGAATTTTTGATTGGGCGCAATTAATATAGATATGTATAGATATTTATCTGTATATACATATATACAGATAAGTTTCTAGAGGCCACTCCCACCATCCAGCATCCACCGTCCACCGTCCACCGTCCACTGTCCACCATCCATTCGCACTACACTACACTACAATGCAATTCATTTTAATTGAAGTGAATTAAATGAAAATTGCATACACACACACACACGCACACACACACACACATACATACATACATACATATATCTAGAGACAAATGCCTTTATAAATATGTAAAATGTAAATGTTGGCAATTTACATGTCTAAATTGAATGCGCGACAATTGACTCAGTTTGCGAGTTGTGTGCGAAAAAAAAAAACAACAGCAACAACAACAACAGCAACAAGACAAACAACAACAACAACAATTGTTGATTATTTGACATTCGGTTTAACCATTGACACTTGCTGTTAAAATGAATGAATAAATGCATGCATACATACATTTAGATATCTATGTACATATATATTGAGTAGTAATGTATGTATATCGATAAGTATAGAATGGGCCTAGATGCATACAAGAAATATGGAAGTGTAAGTCTCGTAATATGAGAGCTTATCAAAGATATTTTATGATGCGAAAAGAAAATTCGAAATTTTCGAATAGTTTTTGCATATTGAGAATAGTCGTAGCAGAGAATTTATGAAATTTTTAATAGAGATCTCTTGAGATAACTTAAAAAAAAGAGAATAACCTCCCTTTGAATACTACTTCGATATATATATGTGTATCTACTCTTATTATAAGTATATATGAGACATACTATAATATTATGATTACTATTATAATTATATCAAACATTATAACAATCAAAAAAGTTCTATAGGGCATATAAAACCCTAATGATAAGTCTGTATATCATAAATCTTTATGACTATAAATATACAGGATAACAAGTATAATGATATACATATAATGATTATATATTATTAAATTTTGATATACCCCATGAAACTGCCTATTGGGTTTCTTAATAGAGCTGCAATATGATGGATAAATTTGATATATATGTAATCATATCATAATAATTGCATGAAAAAACTGTCTCTACTCTTATCAAACAACTCTTGCGTATAACTAGCATTGACATTGCCAGTTTAAAATCGAATTTTGGGTCTGTACTTAAAGATCTTTAATAATAATCTAATCTAATCTAATAGCATATCGATAGGCAATTAGCCCTACATTGAGTTTAGCTTAACGCTGACATTACTAGTTCAACATCAAATTTTGTGTCTCTACTTAAAGATCTTTAATAATAATCTAAACTAATCGAATACTTAAATAGCTCTAATGCATATCGATAGGCAATCAGAACTATATTGAGAGGACTTCTAATGTTGTTTAAGATCTGTCTTTCAACTATTTTTCGTAGGCCACAAATAACCCAAAAACCATTAATATGATTCAAATTGCTAATATTATTATTAATATTATTACTGTCACTAATATTATTATTATCATCATATTATCTATATTACTATTATTATTTTTATTATAACTTTCACTAATGCTGTTAATTTATATATTTTCTATATATTATTATCATCACTATCATTAATATTATATATAGTTATATGTATTAAAATGTTGCACTTACCACGTGGACATTTGCAATCGTAGGTGAGTCCATTGGCGCGACATGTGCCGCCATTCTGGCATGGCGATGGTGAGCAGGGCTTGTACTTGGTGTCGCAGTCCTTGCCCGTGTAGCCAGCCGGGCACATGCATCTGGAAAGTGGCAAGAGGCAGAGGAGTAGACATGTTAGAAATGTTTGATTAATGGACCGATGGCAGCAATTAACGGTGGGCTGCTGCATGGCCTTCCAAAGTTCTTCTTAGCTTGGCTGCCACTCGCAACGTGCAGCGTGCAGCGTGCAACGTGAAACGTGCAACTTCCGTTTGTGTCTCTTCGGCTTGTGTTGTGCATTGTGGACATGGCATGCGCCTCGTCCAGCTGCTGCTCGACAAATGCTCTCTCACTCTCTCTCTCTCTCTCTCTCACTCTCTCTCTCTCATTCACTCTCTCTCTCTCTCTCTCATTCTCCCCCTCGCTCTCTCTGTCTTTGTTATTTGTTGCAAGATCTAGCTCTCTGTGTGTGAACCTCTCTCGCTCTCTCTCCCTCTCTTTGCTGTGCGCTCTCTTCGCCTTCGCTTTAACCGGTTCTTTGGGGCTGGGTACACACAGGGCCAAGACAACAATAAAAAGCCAATATGTACAACAATGTTGGTAGCTAGTTTTTATGTACACAAAATCTGTTTCTCTTCCTCTTCTTCAGTTTACTTTACTTGACTTTATTTTTTACGATTTCTTGTAATGTTTCCACAGCTCGGACTATATCCACATTGATCTTTTTGGGCCTAATTCGTTAAATTGTTTATGCTTTATATTATATACATATACATACATATATATATATGTATATATGCCTACATATGTATATATAAATGATATTTAACTGCAGCATTTCTTGAGAACTGGTTCTACTTGTGGCACCGTAAAAGGTAGCCCGACCCCACCCCACACACCTCTTTCTTCTTGTTGTTGTTGTTCTCTGGCTTCTGAAGATGGCCGCTAATTAAGGCTATTAAGCGCATTTAATTAAATTAAACAATTAAAAGGCACAAACGCTCAAATAGGCAACGGGGCCTCGAGTGCCGCGCCAACTCTTTGGGGACCTGTCCAACTGGCCAATGAACCAGACAGTACCCGCTGCCGCCTCTTGGGCCAAGCTTCCACTATCGGACACTACCCGACAATGCCCTATCCGTCCATCCGTCCGTCCCTTTGACTGACCAAATTACACATCGTAAATTGCTTCACCTTCGCTTTGGGCAAAACTAACGAACGAACGAACGAACGAAATTCAAAATTGATTTTTGATTGACATGTGAAACTCAGCGGGCCAATGGCCCAAGGCGTTGATGATGCTGAGGATCGCTGAATTGCAATCACTCGCTGGCTATTCGCTTTCGGGCCGTACTAAATGCGGCGAGACCCACCGCAAAGATCGCTGGATCATTAGCTCGATAGTGAGTGCACTCATAGTGTGAGTGATATCCACTCGCTTTGGCTAGCCAATGCAGAATTTGCTAGCACTTTTCGAGTGTATTCACATGTATTCACATTTGTGAATAAATTTCGTTTTTATTTGATTGTTTATGCGCTCTGAAAATCAATACTAATGAACTATCCATTTCATATTCTTGAATGCACTCACTTGCTATTCATGAATACATTTACTTTTTATTTTGAATATGCGAGGTTTAACGAAATGATTTATTCAGTTTCAATAGTATTACAAATTTTATATTCACTGAATTATTATTCATGAGTGCACTCACTTTCATTGGAATATGAATATATGTATATGTATATACATCATAACTACTTTCAAGCTTTTCTATTTTATTTTAATACATTCAATTTGATTCATGAGTGCACTCACTTATGTTTTATGAGTACGCTCATTTCTTAAGTAGTTTTACAGTCAAATAGCAATGTGAATATATGAATATATCGCCCAGATTCAGCAAGAATACACTCTTTAGACATTCATGAATACACTCATATGTCATATAAATTACCGCTTCTGCCTGCCCATTGTGAATGTTATTCACAGATTTGGCTTGTTTGCATTGCTAAATCCATTCAAACTGACAGCTTTAGGATATTATTAGATGGCTTATGGCCAAAATGTTTATACGTTCGTAATTGACTGTCTATTCATATTCATACGCTTAGGCATGACTAAGCTTGCGCCTGTATCATATATCGCTGTCCACTAAATTAACGATTTTATATCGCTCTATAAATAAATAGAGAATTATCATAACGCTCGATTCGAGCAATATAAACAATATAAAAACGGCAACTCAATGTGAATATTATGCGAAACGATCGATCGAACGATCCAGCGATTGGAATGGCCATCAACAGTGGCTCTCATTCAAGAATGGACAAAAAGGAATCCATAGGCAGCTTCTCGCTTAGCGAATGTGCACTGTAGCCGTCCCTGAACCAAACTGGCGTAATGGTTGTCCCCATAAATTCTCAATTAGCAATCGAGGATTCGATTATGTCTTATGCTAATTATCGACCAAAAGCTCGGATCATTAACTCATCATACAACAAATGGCAATAAGGAAAAACACAGTGAAAACACATGTTCACGTCGCACTTTTCAGCTCGATTGAGTTTCAATATCAAGTTTCATACACTGTTTTCTTTGAAATTAGAGTGGTATATTAGCTTCGGGTGAATGCTGAAACAAAGCAGAGAGAGAGAGAGAGAGAGGGAGAGAGAGAGAGAGCAAGAGATAGAGGGAAGCCCAGAGAGGAGAGTGACAGTGTTGTGAAGAGGGAGGCACAAGGAGAGATGAGATGGGTGTAATTGACAGAGGGAGAGATGGAGAGAAACAGAGAGAGAGAGAGTTATATATAGGGAAAAAGAGGAGAGAGAGAGAGCATAAGGGACATTAACAGAAAAATCAGAAAGGCATGAAATATAGAGGTAGAGATTGATAGAGAGAGACCGAGATACTGACATTTAGAGAAAGGGCAAGACTAAATGATGGAAGCAGAGAGAATACGAGATATAGTTAGAGCTGGACGATACAGTGATAGAGGGTAGCTCATCTTCTCTCTGTGTAGAGCATCTAGTATTCGCCATTTGTTTACTCAGCTAGTTCTCAAACAAAAGATACCTGCCCGCCTGCCTCGTCTACCTCGGCTCGCCCCCCGACCAACCGCCTAAGCGTTCGTTTAGCTTTCGGTTAGGGTATCTCTCGAATTAAAAATGCAAATGCTGCCAATGAATTAATTTACATGTCGAACAAGTCAGTTAAGCGCGCTGCGAAACAAAGCGCCGGAAATTTCGGTTAGTTGCGGCGTTTCCATTGGCTCGACTTGAATGCAACATCACTGCCAATGTGTGTGCGTGTGTGTGTGTGTGTGTGTGAGTCTGATTTAATTCAATAGTTTTTGTATATTTTAATTAGAGTGGAAACTTGGACCAATTGGCAATTTGTTGTTCAGTGTTTATTTTAGCCCTCTCTCTCTCTCTCGCTTGCCAAAACTCAATAAACTATTTTAATCGCTTCAGCATGCTAATGTAGATGGAGAAGATTCAGAGTTGAATTCGATTTTATAAATTATTAGTTTTAAATTGTCATTAATTTGGCGCACAGCCACAAACGGCTTTTCGATAAATTAGATAAATATGCAAATGCGGCGATTTGTTTTCTTTGATATACATCGAAATCCGCCTTATAGCCATGCCCCATGGCACCTCCCCTCAGCCCCTCTGCCCGGTCCACAATCGGAACGTGTCTGATCTTTTGTCGAACAAGCAACCAAATTTGCACTTGTCATGCGCTGAGTTATGAGCGAAATATATCAGTGACTGACTGAGCCGAGAGTGATGGTCCAACAGAGGTTTCTAGATCTGACTAAGGGTATACTTATAGGGAGAGAGCGAGAGATAGAGAGAGAGAGAGCTTAGTTACTTGAATTATTCTTCAGTATATGATCAGCTAATCTTATCTATTTAGATATATCCTATTACACATGATCATAATATGATCATACGATAAGGGAATGATAGAGCGAGAGATAGAAAACGATTCTTGCAAGATCATTTCTCAATCTAATCGAAACTAATCAAATCAATATGCTCATTAATAGCATAAAGTACAGTAAGGAGAGAGAGAGAGGGCATATATAAACATATAGTTTAATGAAATAAAGTCTGATCATCTCAATGTAATGATATCACTATGATCTCCATTGCAGAGAGAAAGAGTGCGAGAAGACATGGTTTCTTCATCATTCATTGCACGATCCTTAATCCAATCTAGTCTAGCATATAATCCTAATATAATCTGATCTCTGTACTACAAGAGAGAGTGAGCGAAATAGACGTAAGAGTAATTTCTGGAAAATACACGCTCTATCTAAATATAACTCTACTTTTATCTAAAGTAGAGTACTTTCTGGAAAATACACGCTCTATCTAAATATAACTCTACTTTTATCTAAATATAACACTACCAATCCATCGTTCGAGTTCTGCTGAATCAGTTGCTCGATCACCCCATGAAAAAATCCTTCTAAATACATTCTTGCCTATATGAACTCTACAAGAGAGCATCCACTCCAATTGTACGCCCCATTTATAGATCACATAAAAAAAAAGTTCTGTATTTGGTTTACTTACTGATAGGAGCCATGCGTGTTGACACAGGTGCCGCCATATTGGCAAGGATTCGATTGGCACTCCTCCACATCCTCGGAGCAGGTGTGACCCGTAAAGCCCGGCGGACAATTGCAAGTGAATCGGCTGCTGCCGGCCAGGGCGGAACAGGTGCCGCCATTGCGACAGGGTGAGCTAGCGCACAGATTCTGTGTCTGACAGTGATCGCCTAAGGAGACAAAGACAGAGAGACAGAGAGAGACAGAGAGAGAGAGAGAGAGAGAGAGAGAGAGAGAGCAAGAGGAAGTTGTGTTAATCAGTTAGGATTAAGCATCTGATTGACTGCCGCTACTGAGTGTAGTCGAGCGGAGGTGCCAACTTACCCGTATAGCCATTGGCACAGATGCAGCTGTACTCCTGCAACGTCTTCAGCTGGCAGGTGCCGCCATTGAAGCAGCGGGCCTGATCGCAGGCATTCGCCACTGCAATCTCGCATAGCGACTCCTCAAATCCGAGCGGACAGACGCACGAGATGCCAGGCCGGCCATTCCGAAAGGCCACCTGACAGGTGCCGCCATTCTGGCAGCGTCCGTGGCCAGTGAGGCAGGGATTCCGATGTTCACAGTAGTCGCCAACGTAGCGTGTATCGCAACTGCAAAAGATGCAAGCAAATAGATATAGATAAAGTAACTGTATACACCATATGTGTATGTGTGTGTGTGTGTGTGCGATTTGCAATCTGCTGATGCATTCAAATATGCATCTAATGCACACACGTTTGATATAGTTTATAGAGCAGCCGCTCTAGAGCGGACGCCGCTCGGCGGCAGATTTACGTCCATCGATAAGCGTCCAAAGTGTTAAAGCAACTGACAAACTGACAAAGTTGCCTCATTTCCGCTAGCTGTGGTCCATAAGCCGGCAGCTAAGCCATTTACCAATTGCTTTCACAGTTTGGTTACACTGCGACCAAAGTCTATTTATGAATAGATTTCCATCGATATTTGATTGAATTTCTTAATCAAGTTTTCGATTGAGTGTGCGTGTTTGGCTTTAATATGATTGCATTTATCGATTAATCACAAATCGATAATGCGCTTATGAATGTAAGAGACATTGAAAGAAGTTCTATTCGATTGAAGCTTGAATTGATTCGATTTTGCATTACAAATAGGGCCTGAGATAACACTAAATCTAGCTAACAACTTGCATTAGCCTAAGTCAGCATGGCTAAGTTTTAGTCAGCCATAAATTAAACCCATTAAACACACACACACACACATACATAAGGCATAGAGAGATGGCTTAATTAGCTCTCTCTCAAGCGTCTAGCGTCGTTCCCAAGCAATTTGGCAAATCAATCAGCTTTTGTCCGGCGCACGCAGCCTTAAGCTTCAAGACAAAAGCTGCTTGAAGCTCGAACATCACAGAGAATGCTTAATGCTTGCCTGACAAATGTTGGTCAAGCAAACAGCTGCAACATGCAACACAAACAAACAACAAGGCGCGTATTTAAGTATGCACAATATGAGTCGACTGACAACAACAACAACAACAACAGCAGCAACGACAACAACAACAACAGCAACAACAACAAATTAGCAAAGTAATTGCAGGCAACAAATGCAACAACGAAGCGCGCTTCGATTGCCAATGACGATGACGTTGATGATGATGATCATCATGATGATGATCATGATGTTGCTGTGAATGACGTGGCTGCTGCTGTTGCTAATGATGATTACGCCTGAAGTTGCAGTTAAAGTCGAACGACAACTTGCACATTGTTGTTTTCCCTTGAGAAAACTATTTTGTTTTTGTTTTTTTTTATGTACGGTAATTTGTGCGCGATCTTGATTGCATATTAAATTTTCATCGAAGCCAAAGTCAAAGCCAAAGCAATGAGAAAATTACACGCATTGCAGCAGCAGCAGCAGCAGCAGCAGCAGCAGCATCCGAGCAGATGTAGCAGCAGCTAAAAGCTGTGGCAGCCAATGAATAATCATTAAGGCAACTGCTGCATTTGGCCAATGGCCAAAGTGGGCGGGGAGTGGGGAGTGGGTTTGGCAGAGCCAGCTGGACAGCGGGTATTGAGAACGGCTGCTTCGTTACCGTTACAAGTGTGTGAAAATGCTTTAGATTTAGCATTAATTTGTAACACAAAGTGCCCAGCCTAGTGTGCGTAAGTGTGTGTGCGAGTGTGTGTGTGTTCGATTGTTGATCTTAATCGAAACTGTACGAGAAAATTAAATGGCGGTAGGCAAAACAGTTGCCCACAAACATGTTGTTGTTGGCCTGAGAAATCGATGTTTGGCTGCTGCTGCTGCTGCTGTTGCTGCTGTTGCTGTTGCTGCTGCTGTTGCTGTTGCTGCTGCAATTGTGGCAGCCGAAACGGGCCTCTGTTGGCCAGCCAGCAGCCGATGCTGCTTGATAAGAGACTTTGCCTTCCATTCAAATGAGGTGTCAGGCGCTGCCGCTGTCGCTGCCGCTGCTGCTGCTGATTGTTTTTTCTTCTTCTTTTTATTAAATTAATGTAATATAAATTATACGCGAGCCAGTTGAGCTGAGCTCTGGCTTTCGGGCCATCCAGGTGCCCACAGTGCAGGGTGTTGAGCTGTGTTTAGCTGCTGCCCAGTTTGCTAACTTGTTTCGTGTTGTTTCTGCTGGCGTTTTCAAATGAACAGACAACAACAGCAACAACAACAATAGCTGTAGCAATAGCAACGTTGGCTATGGCGGAGGAGAGAAAAAAACTGAGTAAAGGAGAAAAACACCAAATACAAAAGGAAAGAAAAATAAATGAAAACGTGACTCGCATTGGCAAACAAAACCAAGAGAGTCCAGGGTGTGTTTGGGGCCAGCTGCTAGAGATGGCCGCGTGACAGCTGCGTGAGTCACGTGCATGGGCGTGGTGGGATCCCAGCAGCTGTGGTGAATGTCATGGCGGGCTGCCATAGAGCTGAATGGCTAAGCTGTGACACAAGCTGAGGGTGTGGTGAGATTCCAGCAGCTGTGGTGAGTTTGCATTCAAACAGCTAAATATGCAAATGCAATTAATTTGCAAACTTTGTGCAAGTGTGGTGAGATTAGTGGGTGTGGTGAGTTTGGCCAAAGTGTGGTGAGTTGCAGCCAAATTTCTCAGACTTCATGAACACCATGTTTTTGCCATTTGCTCATTTACTTTTTTCTGTTTTGCAACATTTGCATGCGCATGCGCATGCGTGTGCGTGGTGAATTCGACTGCATTTCTAATAAGCTAACGGTCACGTTCACATCAAATCATCAAACATCACCATCTATATGAGATACCACTGTCAGACCAATAAAAGAATTGTTGGCCTTGTGTGAGAAAAATAAAAGATGAAAATATATCTATATACAGATATCTATAAATATATGTATTATGTATATGTATGTATGTATGTATGTATGTCTGTATGTATGTATATCTATTTGGCATGCTCAGTCTCAATCGCTGTCGTTGCTGGCGATTTCAATTTGCGGTCGTCGACGACAGTGAGACAGTGAGACAGAGAGAGAGAGAAATGTTCATAATCATAACTTTATAAAGCTTCAGTTAGAGATTGAGCTTCTCACGAGCGTAACCGCAGCAGCAGCAGCAGCAGCATCCACTGGAGGCTATCGAATGTTGGTATCCATAACCAGAGGATGATTTAATGTCTTTGCCCGATGATCAGTCATCTATGCTCTGGTCGGTCGGCTGTCTTGGTCTATTTGGTTTATGGTCTATGGCTTCAACTGTGGCTGCAGCTGCAGATCTACAAGTACAACGCCTAGTTAGCTGCTGGTTAACCGAGCTCGCTGCCTGTTGGTTGTTTGTAATGCGCCCTGGGTATCTAATTTCTGCAGAGCAATGCAATTCACACGCTCGCCGCTCGCTAGACAGTTGCCTGGATGTATTCTGCTGAGCTAACACATATCAAGATCGACAAACGACAATGTGTGCAAGGGGAGGCCAAGGGGCGATGGCGACAGAGCGAGAGCGCGGTAACTGTGGGGAGCAGTGCCAAAAAATGCTTATCGCCCAGTTAACATCGCTGTCAATGTCTTTAGCCAGGTTGCAATTAAAGGCTCGGTTGGGGCTCGTCTGGCTCGTCTGGCTGCCTGGTTGACAAAAGCGCCCAATTAAAGCATAATTTTCCTTTTTATTTGGCAAAAAGCAATCATGTTGATGCTGCTGCTGCTGCTGCTCCTGCTGCCATGATATTGATCTTTGTTTGCAAACTTGAGCAGGCACTCGGCTACGCTTCTCTTGATGAGTTGCTGCTGCTGTTGTTGTTGTTGTTGTTGTTGTTGTTGTTGTTGTTGCTCTCCTTGTGCGTGCCTTGTGTATGCAATCAGTCGAACTCTGTCTCTGTTTCTGTTTCTGCTGCTGCTACTGCTGCTCCTGCTGCTCCTGCTACTACTGCTGCTGCTGCTACTGCTGCTACTACTGCTGCTTCTGGTCTGTCTCAGAGTCGGCTGCATTCCCAGCATACCCATTATGGCAACGTCATTCAGCATCCACAAGGCACTGCACTGCAAATCGGACAAAGATCATTCCCTATGCTAATTAGTTGCTTAACCTAAACAATGTTGCTAATTTAATTGACGTTCGCATTTGGCTTGATTATCGAAACAGTTGCGCCCTCTGTTGTCTGAGTTGGGCGACATGCGAGATGACCCCGCCGTCAATCGAAGCGAAGATTAAGATTTTGCATGCGAATGCAAAATTAGAGCAGAGCAAGTTGTCATTGCAGTTTGTCAACTGAGAGATAAGAGACTCTGCTGTCAACTGAGAATCGCATAGAAGGGCGGCAAAGTCTCCCAAGGGTTAAGCCTACAATCGCTATGTGATGAAGCGAGTGCAAATGTTGAGATCAAAATATATACTTAAGTTTTTTTTTTTTGCTAATTTTTTAATTTCTGAGAATCACCTAGAAATTCGTCAGATCAGTCAATCGATCTGTGCTTATATGTGTATTTCACAATGCAAGGAGAGCAGATGTTGAGATTAAAGTACATGAGATAAGCTAAAATGTGCTGTAAAACTAATTTTCAATAGCTGAGAATCACCTAAAAGGGTCAACATAATTGACCTTGCGTCATTTTTGTATTTTATGACACTATGAGATTAGTTATCCAAAATTTCAGCAAACTGAGAATCACCGAGAAGGGCCATATCGCAAAAACCTCTTTAATTAGATCGTTTTTTCCATGCACAACTCTATATATCAGACTATCTGCCTATCAATTGCTTTTCGAACTGGGAACTCTTCAAAAATTTGCATGCCAACCATCTAATCTGATCTTATTGAGCCATCCAATCCATGCTCCGTCCTGCTTGTTGTCAATGTCAAAGCTGCGCTCTTTATGGCCAAAAAGAAAAGTACACCACACACACACATATATAGAGTTATGTCCCACAGGTTAAGCAGAAAAAAACATAAACCAAAGACATGAGCAACAGCCGAAAAAAATAGAAAAGCTGAGACAAACGACAGTAAAATGCTGAGCAAAAGTTCTAAGATGCTTTCTGTTCTTGTTCTTCTTGTTGTTGTTGTCTTTCAGCTGTTTAATGTTCTGGTTTTTTTTTTCTTTTCATTTCAGTATTTTCTTTTCTTTTTTTTTTTTTTGGGTAAACAGCGCACACTTCTCACATTACGAACATGCCATGGCGGCTGTGCATGTTTTTCACGTGAAAAGCCAACAATGCCAAACGACAGGGCACCAAAAACACAAACTGAGCAGGTGCAACATGCACAGCCAGACAGAGTGAGAGAGAGAGAGAGAGAGAGAGAGAGACAGGCTAGAGCCGAGTTGTTGTCGTTTTGTTGTTGCTCGTACTATGTCAATGTGCCATTCTGAGTCACTGTCCCTTCAGATCTAGTATATACATTCATACATATATACGTATCGCTAGCTCAACTCTCTAGCTCTTTCACCATTCGTATTGCCATCTCTATTCAGCTCTGCATTTCACCCTAGGCATTATTTATCTATTTGTTTAGCAGCTGAGCCTCGGCTCAAAACCCTAAAACTCCAACTCAATTGCGGCTATAACTTTTCAGCTTTGCTCCGCGGCGTACCCGGTTTCTCGTCTTCCTCCTCTTCATCGTCGTCGTGTGTTTTGTTATGTTTCACAAAATGCGTGACCCCAGGCATGGCTGGCCTGGGCTACAAATTTTACACCACAAGCATTTCTTTCCGCTTTTAGCTGTCTATCCATCGAGTCATCCATCCATCTAATGCCTGAGCGGCGGCCTGGCCGCCTTTTGTTTGCTGCGCATGCGCAGGTAAACAGATGAGAAGCAAAAACAACAACAACAACAACAGCAACAACAACAACAACAACAGCAACAAAAATGCATATTTTACGAGCAACCAGTTCATCAAATAATTTACAGGTAACCAGCGGCGACTGCTCATTCACAATAGCCAGTCAAACTTTTATGTTGCGCAACATTCTTGCCGGCCAATACAGTTGTCAAATATTTAACAGCTAGTTAAGCGAGCTCTACATTTGCTTAAGGCATTTTTGATATTAACTGAAAGCTAGAGCTAAAAGTGATATGAATTTATCTTCATATGTACATTATCGGAATTTATATAAAGTATAGGAGTCTTGATATAATGAACTGCTTGTCAAATTTGACAGTCACTTCAAACAGCTAGCTTAAAGTTAAAGTTAAGACTGGCATTTGCTTAAAGAATCTTCAATATAACCTACAAAGATCAACTGATTGTTATCTAAAGCATAAGGACATTATGGCAAGGAAGTGCTTGTCAAATTTGACAATCACTTTTAACAGCTAGCTACTCTTTGTGACTTCATTTGTTGATATTACTTAGAAACCTTACACAATACTCTTCTTAAGTGTATGATTATTTGGAAAACTAACTGATTGTCAAATTTGACAATCACTTTTAACAGCTAGCTACTCTTTGTGACTTCATTTGTTGATATTACTTAGAAACCTTACACAATACTCTTCTTAAGTGTATGATTATTGGGAAAACTAACTGCTTGTCAAATTTGACAATCACTTTTAACAGCTAGCTACTATTTGCGACTTTATTTGTTGATATTACTTAAAAACTCAACATAATACTTATATTAATTATATGATTATTGGGAAAACTAACTGCTTGTCAAATTTGACAGTCACTTTTAACAGCTAGCTACTATTTGTGACTTCATTTGTTGATATTACTTAGAAACCTTACACAATACTCTTCTTAAGTGTATGATCATTGCGATAACTAACTGCTTGTCAAATTTGACAGTCACATCTAACATCTAGACTAACTTTGTTTAAGTAATCTTAGACAATATGAACTAAAAACTGCATATAAAACCTTTACGAATCTGTCAAACATGCAATTATTATTCTAATTATAAACTTCTTGTCAACTTTGACAGTTACTTCTATTGCTTAGACTCTCCCGCATTGATTATCGCAGATTTCATAACTTCTTATATAATTTCATTTGTAGATTTCATGTAAAACTATTTTTCCAACTAATTAGCTCTATGGATAAATGAAGGGACAGAGATAGCTAGAGAACGAGAGCGAGAGCGAGAGAGAGAGAAAATGAATCACTATTGTATTGTCGCATGATCACTGCAATAGGCCACAAAAGAGCGACGGTAACACGGCATGGGAATTATGGCAGCTGTCAACATTGGCTCATATCTCAGTTATGACATGGTCTAAAACAATACTAGATTTACGTAATGCCACAAGACGACGCCTCAAATAGCAATATATGTATGTACGTGTGTATGTAATTAAAAATGCTGCTGCTGCTGCTGCTGCCTGTTGCAAGTTCGCCGTGAGAATGCGCAAAATACGTTAATTGAGTTTCAATAAAATGTTTTAATTTGACGAGCGCAACGCAACGCAACGCAACGAAATTAAATGAAATGAAATCAGGCGACTTGAGAAATACGAAATATCAAAAACCAAAAAACAGGCAAAGATAAAGGTAGAGGCAATGGCAATGGCCAAGACAGGGAAACAATCAGCCAGGCTAAAGGAATTTTGTACGCCAACGCCTTGGCTGCAAAAACATAAAAAGGGCGCGCAAAATGAAGAGCAAAAAGGCTTGAGTATTGCTCATGCCACTTTAGCTGTATGTGTGTGTGTGTGTGCATGTGTGTATGGCAACAATTTATAGCCATTGCTGCTGCTGCTGCTGCTGCTGCTGTATAAGGTAAGAATGTAAAATGCAAGCGGAATGCACAATAAATATTCGCTACGCTCTGTCAGGGGAACTGGGAACTAACTGGAGCTGAGCTGGATAGGAGCTGCTGCTGATTTGTTATAGCAACAGCAACAGCAACGGCAACAGCAACGGCAACAGCAGCAGCAACACTAAAAAGCAATCAAAGCAGGTTGCAAACAAGTTTGACTGAAGCTGCGGCCCTGCTGATAAAAATCGAAGGATGCGCCACGGCCAGAGACAGAGCGCGAGCGAGAGACAGATGCAGCTACAAAATGGCCGCCAGCTGACGCTCTCTAAATGTGTCATCAGCAGCAGCAGCAGCACTGCTAACTGTAACTGTAACATAAAAAGCTGCTGCTGCTGCTTCGGCTGCTGCTGCTGCCTCGGCTGCCTGCTTGGCCGAGACGCTTAAGAGATTAGCGCGGCATTTGCTTTTGACTTTTGTGCTTGGGCATTTTCATTGTCATTTCCTTTGGCCAGCCCTGTTGCTGTGAATGTATTAGAAATACACACACACACACACACACACACACATGAGCATTGCGGCTGCTGCTGCTGTCGTGCTTAATGATGAGTTAATTAAAGTAATTGCACGAAGAGCTTGAAAATTTTTCACTTTTTATTGTTAGCAGGGCAACCAGCAGGTAGGGTAAAGCTAAGCTAACGGGCAGGGCGGCACGGTGCGGTGCGGTGACGGGCGGGTCGCGTCCAAGAAAAAGACGTTGCCCAGGTAAGCCAGCAGCAACAAGCACAGCCAAAGGCAAAGGAAAGCCAAAAAGAACATTTCAAGTGCAAAGCGTGTGAGCCGAGAGTTGAAATAAAAACTAAAATTGTTGTTGCTGTTGTTGTTGTTGCTGCTGTTGTTATTATTGTTCGGCTGCTTCGTCTTTTGCTGCTGCTGCTGCTGTTTGTCTGCGGCCGCGTGTGGGGAAATGAAATTAAATGGAAATATATAGAAGCATGGGCATTAAGCAATACACAGACGCACGCACACACACAAACTCTCCAGCTCTCTCTCTCTCTCTCTCGCTCTGCCTGAAACAATGAACTGAGCTGCACAATACAAAACGAAAGACTTAGGCAACGAACTTGCCCCAGGCAAGTCTCTGTATAAGCGCATAAAATTCTTTGCGCTTTATTGTTGTTTATTTGTTGTTGTTGTTGTTGTTGCTGTTGCTGCCTTTGCTTTTTCTGCCTTGCTTCGGGTCAGCAATTCGGTGACTTTACCTTGTGAACTGTCACCGTGTAAACGGTCACTTGATAAACACTTCACGGCAATAGCTAGCGTATAAACTACCAGCACATATGGTCTAAAATTTAAAACAAAATATTTACGACTTGAAGGCATGGATGATGACTAAACGTAAGACATATAGTTGAAAGCCATTCGATTGCTCAACTTCAAGAATGCTCTTTAAACACTATTTGAGTAGCAGATATGATAATCTATGATTATATACATAGAATATCATCTTGTCATTTGCAACTATTGCAGAATTCTCATCAACGAAACCTAATGAGCCATGGGAAAGGAAAACCCAATTCTCATCAACAAAACCTAACCTAACCCAAGCCTTTCCCTGTGAAAACTTATAGAGCTTGTGGAAAACAAATTGAAAACTGAGTGCAGCATAAGCATATGTTTCTAAACATTTAAGGCCTATAACTATCAACACCTCCGATTAACTGCAACGTAGCCCGCGCTCACAGAGCTCATAAAAACTCTTCGAATTTCCTAAGCAAATTTCTTTTGCCAAATATTTGCGTAGAGATAATGTGGCAACAGATGAGTCATCATCAGCAGGCTCATCATCACGCAGCAATATGAGTTTTTATATTTATCTGATTTGTATTTTTCGTTACTGTTTTTTTTTTTTTGTGTTTTTTTTTTCGGTTGATTGTTGATCGTTTGCACTTCAAAGCGAAATTTTCAATTTGCCGCATACGCGGTCCAAGACAATCTTTGGCTTCTATCTACATATATATTTCATCTTCTTTTTGTGTATGTGTGTTTTTTCTCCTTCTGCTTCTTCTTCTTCTTCTTCGTTTTTGTGGGAGCTGCTCATTAACATGTCATAAACCGCAAGCCCAAAAACACAAAATTTATATGCTTGGCTAAACAATAAAAATCGAGAAATAATAGAAGAAACAATTGTTGTAGAAGAAGACGCAGCTGAGAAAGAACAGTTAACAATTGAAACGATTTTTTATTTTATTATTTTTTTTTGTAATTTTTTTATACTGTTTTTTTTTTTTTTTTTGTTCTGTTTACAGCACACTCAAGTGCATAATTGTGCGAAGGTGGGCGATGCAGGCAGCCCAAAATGGATATTTGACATGATATATGTGTGTATATATGTATTTGTGTATAGAAATCAGTTGAGCGACTAGCTGGCAAGCCAATCACAGCTGAATCGCTGACATAAACGACTCGGCTCGATCTGCAAACGTCACGTCGTGTCCTG
Source organism: Drosophila navojoa (assembly GCF_054131105.1). NCBI lineage: Eukaryota > Metazoa > Arthropoda > Insecta > Diptera > Drosophilidae > Drosophila > Drosophila navojoa. The sequence goes on along the minus strand of NC_142895.1, from coordinate 6,537,129 downwards.
CACAAGCCATCAACTCGAGCAATCAAGTCAATTAAACAAACAACCGCAGAGCAAACAGAGACAGATCGAGGCAGACAGAGAGAGAAACAGAGACTGAGACTAAGCTCGGCTTGGCTGGCAGGCAGATTGGCCTGCTGATCGTATCAGGCTGATCGCTAAACGGCAAAACTTAAACACAGTTTGCCACACAAAAAACTACAGAAACTAAAAAAAAACAAAAAAAATAGTTGAGCAACCCAAGCAAAGCTCGTGAAATTTTCAAATTTGCAAAATAATCATTGGAGCTGTGCACCAATTCGAAATCAAGACAAAATGCGGTAATGTGTGTGCCCAGAAACGAAGCTGGAGTCATGATTTAGTCGATGCTAAAGATCAAATACCCTCGAGGCGCTCAACTATTTTGAGAGTTATACAATGCTTGATGGCACTGGGGAGAGCTAATCAAATGATAATGCCCCACTGTGAAGGGTATTAAATGCAGTCAGACATACGCGCAATTCTCTAATACCTAAAGCCTAGGCAAAGACAGTTACTCTAACCGACTCAATGGCTGACAAAGTTCAAGCGATGTTATCGCACATTGAGACTGAGCAGGAGAGGGAGGAGAGTGAGAGAGAGAGAGAGAGAGAGAGAGAGTGAGAGAGTAGCCAGATCAGTTACATATGTAAAGACTGCAATGGAGCAGTCTCTACTGCCCGATCGTGCCGTTGATGATGATCAGAGCCACAGCCAGAGTCAGAGTCAGAGTCAGAGTCAGCGACTAAGAAGCCAAATATACTGCCACATGGCTTGATCATCAGCCGCGATCGTCGTCGACTCAGTCCAGAGAAAATGTCGTAAAACCAACGTCAACGGCAGCGGCAGCCGAAAAGCGGTCGCATTTTTAGGCTAAAAGCTTAAGCGCTTTTATGTAATTGCCTGCTAAAGATAGTGATAGCCAAAGCGAGAGAGACAGAGAGACAGAAAGAGAGAGGAGGGAGAGTAGATACGTGGCATGGAGGAGCTGGCAGAAGTTGCAATGGTTGATCACTCACGATCACAGCCATGGAGAGAGAGAACATGTCTCATGCATATGCATGTGGCAAGCCTGGCTAGAGTCTATAAAGATAAGCCTCAAAGATCACTTTTCGAGCAACTCGAAATGGCTGAAATCAGCTAAAACAATACTTGACCCACTGACTTATCAACGCAATAGCCGTAATAAAACCGCATAGCTACCGAACGAACAGCGATCAGCGATCAGCTCTAAGAGATTCTCGCATTGCCAAACAAATCGAATGCATTGATATGTATGTGGGCCAATAAGTTAATTAAATGGCTAGAAATTGTAAATACAGCGCAGGCAGCAGCCGGCCGATAAAGATCACAGCCCTAACGATCAACTTGAGAATAGATATACATATACAGCCGAGAGCAAAGATCAGTTCAAACAGCTAAAGGCAAAAACAACAAAAAAAAACGCAAAGCAGAAGAAAAAAACAAAGCAAATACATGAGTTTCTCAAGAGCTCAATGAAAGCGCCCTCAATCGTGCGATAGATCATACAAAGATCACTGATCACTGATCATGACATAAAGACGAAGCTGCAAGTGGGAGAGAGATAGCGAGAGAGAGAGAGGGAGAGAGGGAGGCCAACTGCTTGGCAATGCAATCGATGTTCAAACGATCTCGCCCCGGTTTCGAGTACAATGCACGCCCAGACTTTATTTTTCTTCTTCTTCTTCATGCCTCCTCTTCACTTGTTTTAATTATGCCATGCTCGCAGACTCGTAAAATTTTGACAGACTCTGTCAGTAAAGAAAAAAAAACCAAAACCGAACACAAAGTTTTCGTCGTGTCTGCGTCTCGCAGCCATATCATAACTCAGCTCGAGTTATGCGTTGAGTACGTGCCATTTGTGTTCGAGCCGCATTCGCATGTGATTTATTACAAGAGCAGGCCACAAAAATAACTGACAAAAGCAGCGAAGCGAAAAAGGAAATGCATTGCCACAAAAAAATAAAAAAATTCCAAAACCAAAAGCCAAACTAAAATCATTGCCGACCACGACAAGTGACAAACGAAATGTGTTGCAACAAGCAGTGAAAATTCTGCCGCTCTCTCACCCTCTCACGCTCTCACTCTCTCACTCTCTTATCTGCCTCTCGGCAAAACGCATAATGTTGAGAACATGGACAAAGGCACGAAGCCTCATCGTTCCACTGTCAAGATTCCTCATGTCTCATGTCTTCGTCTAATGTGCGGGCGCTCTTTTGTCTGTCAGCTCAGCGCAAGGGAAATTGAATTTCAGCTCCGTTTCAATCCTTCAGACTTCTTCTGCAGCGTCTGCTGCTTTATTCTACTTATTCATTGGCCCATTGTCTAGACGAAATTCGAGTGAATTGAAGCAACGGGCCAACAAATGTCAATTCGCATTGATCGCAGCCGCAAATTCAATTCCAATTCCAATTCCATTTTCAATTTCAATTTCAATATCAAATTCAATTTAAATTCAATTTCCATTTCAATTTCAATTGGCTTAGCGCGTGTGTCCTTGGCCACATAGCCAGCCGTCGATCTCGGCCAATTGATTGACATATGCAAATGCCGCTGGCCAGCGAAAATAAAGAAGCAGCAAACTTATGCTAATGACTGAGCAAATCAATCCCAAGTTCAGGGCAACAAATTTGTTAGCCCTGTCCCGCTCACACACACACACACACACACAGCTGCTGCTGCATAAATTATCATAAATTGCGCCGATCGAGATTCGCCGTTGTAAACTACGCCTAATTAACGTTTGTACGCTTCCTTCCGCTTAAATACATGTTTTTGACTTTATTTAGTTATTTATATTCTTTTCTTTTTTTTTTACTTACGAGCAGTAGGATTTGCCATTCGTCTGTGTGATGCAGGTGCCGCCATTCTTGCAGCCCAAGGTGCTGCAGGAAACGGCCAAAGCCAGGCCGGTTTCTGTGGAAATGAGAGAGAATACAAGAAGAAGTTAGTTAGAGAAATTAAATTTAAATCGATTATGGATTAGACTAGGTTCTCAGTTTTTGTTTCTTATATATATTCATAACTGAATGAATGATGAATGAATGATTTATATAAGAAGTGATCCGTATTTAACTCTCTTAGCTCTTGATAGAACTTGGAACGCATTTTACTGCAGATTTTTTCAGTTCCCATACTACCAAGAATACCTTATTTAATTTCTATTATATTTTCGAATTTCTTAATATTTTTCGAATGATTAAGAACTTGAGTTAGACTCATTTATTTAGATTCAGTATGTTTTATAGATGTCTATCTATAGAAGTTTTTCATGTTCTTCATGGATGCAGTATTTCATTTCATTGAATATATACATAGATGTATCATACAGTCGAGTCTCGAAAAATTTGTACTCCAGTATCCCCTAAAGACCTTGAAAGAAATTTGTTCTCAACAATTATCGATTATTTATATTTCTGTGTAAATCGAAAATAAATCCCGAATTATCGGGATTCTACTATTTATGTATTTATTTTTTTTTTACGAAAGAGATCCATTTATACATAATTTATAAGATCTACGTAAGAGTCCATTTGATAGATTCTGCTCTCAGTTTCCTAGAATACCTATTGCAGTTACAAATACTTTTTTTATTGTCTATTCTTATGCAAGAGAGGTCCATCTATAAAGCATACTAAACTTAGACCCAAACTTCCAATAGATCTACTGAACTATTCCTATAAATTCTTTTCTATTTCATTGATACCTCTATTAGTTCCCAGTTTACCTAGAATACTATACAGAATTACAATAAATTAAGTCGTTTTGAGTACTATACTAATCAACATTCACTCAAAGGGAGAGAAAGAGAGAGAGAGAGAGAGAGAGGTCGAGTGAGAGAGAGCGCGACAAATCTAGCGAATGAACTGACTTGAAATAGCAAATGCCGGCAAAATTCAAAGTTGCTGACGAACGATCAGCAAATCGCAGCAACAACAACAACAACAACAACAACAATAGCAACAACAAGAAGCAGAAGAAGACAACAATAAATAAGGTTCAGTGCACTTGAAACACTAGAGGGGCTGTAGGGGGGGACTCTCCCGCTTTCCCCAGCTATCCCCATAATGCTATCTGTGTGCAATTTGCTGCTTTCAGCAAAGGAGAAGAAGAAGCAGAGGTAGAAGCAGAGGAGCAAGCAAGAGCCAGCTGAAAATATGCTTATTTTTCATTGTAAAAATGGCACACAAATTAAACAAACGTGCCGCACGCCAAAGCGCCCCAATGTTTGCTAATTGGGCGTGTGGCGATTTCCTGCCAGCGACCAAAGGGGGGCGAGAGAGAGAGAGAGGGAGATGGAGACGGTTAGGTTAGAGGCAAGCAGACAACAGGCGACAATAAGTTTTGATTGCCCGCACAGCACAATAAATAAATAGCTTTGTCTTCGCAACGAGCGGGCCAGAAGATATATACATACATACACATATATACATATATAGATATATATGCATATATCATAAATCCAAACACTTGACACCCCTCGCCGGCCCGATAAATGTATATAGATATAGATGTATATACATAACCATATGCTATATAGTTGTGCATAGTCAAGCAAATATACATATGTATATATGTATATATCTACATTATGTATGTACATATATATTTGTTGTTCAATGAGCGCGCTTTGTTCGCCGCTTGGCATTCGAAATGCAACACGAAATTGTCGCGAATACGTAAACATAAATTTCGCATTTGAATGATCGATGGGACAGACAAATAATAATAATAAAAAAAAAAGCACAAAAAAAACCAAAAAAAAAAATTAAAATGAACCCGGCATAAATCTTAGCCCAGCGAAATTTCAAGCCTGAGTCATACGCGGCGTATGCATTATATTGCGACATAGCAGCAGCAGCAGCAGCAGCAGCAACAGTTGCTGTTGGCAGCAACAACATGCTTCACAGCAACATGTTGCTATACATTGTTGCTTGTCTTAATTTTTGTTTTATTATTATTATTTTTTTTTCTTTGCAACATTTATGCCGCCAGCTGCGCTCCACTGCCAAATGTCTGCACATGCATGCCGCCGTCTCCCCCTCTCCCTCTCTCTTTGTGTGTAAACTAATTGACCTCAATTAGTGCAGCAGAAAATAAAAAAAAATATATACATATACATACATACATACATACACATATGATAAAAAGGCAAAAATGTTTTATGCGCATTGTTAAGGTGCGGTTCTCGAGAGAAATATTATTTGCATGTTTATCTTGTGCACATAAGAACTCGATGAAAGTATAAATACATCATATTTTCTTATGGTGCATTTCATGTTCTTATCATTGCTATTATAAAGAAACTTGCATTGGAGATATGCTACAAATGTTTCCCCATTTAATGCCCTATACAAATTACCTGAACTCAGGGCACATTTTTTTTTTATTCAGTGCATATTAGCTTTGTTTGTAGATGCTTGTACTGGGCTGTAAGGGTTTGTGGTAGATCCCATGAAGTAGCTTTATATGCAGTAGAATTCAGTTATAAGGACTCTACTTATAGGTTATTGAGACGAAAATTCTGGTTTCCAGATAAACTTATATGAGCAAACGGCGTCTTCCGGGTTTACCAACGGTCCCTTGAGCGGACCGTATATATTTTTGTTCCCAAGTGAACTGCATCTATTTAGCGCTCCTCTTCATTTAACCCTCCTCCTCCTCTTCATTTATTCTAGTTCGACTTTTTTCTAGAGACTTCCTGTCTAATTTTTACATTAATGAAAACTAAATAAATTCAATTTTATATTATATTATTTATTATATTTCCAATCATTTGCTCCATCGATAACACAGTTCATTTCCTTTAATAAGTATCGATAACTGAGTTTCGAACTTCGATAAGCTCAGCTTGCATTCTCTACATAACTAGCCTCTTCTTTCCTTCAAGCCCTTATCTACTTTTCAATTGATTTCTATCTAGTCAAATTAGTTAAGGCTTTTGTGGTTCATGTATTTTAGCAGTGGGCGTGGCTGACTTAGCTTGACTCGAATCTATGAAGAGGCCGCACTGGCGCATTCAACGCTCCATCGATAGAGCGTGAAGCGCTTTTCGTTCACAGTTTTTGGTATATTTTTTCCCTGCTACTTCTTCTTCTTCTATTTTTTTTATGTATTTTTTTTTATTGCGTGTGATTTACCGCACAATGAAATGCGCACCGCGCACAAATCTGTTGGCTGCGCACTTGTTTTGGGGCTCGATGCTCGACCGTTTAGTCGGCCGCTTGGCGATGCAGGCAAGTGTAACGCCGTTGAATGCCTCAACTGCCTCCACACGCCCTCACACAGCCAACAAGCGAGCGCGTCGGCTCAGACAAATGAGCTGTTAATTACGCCTCATAACTAGGCTTAAATTGTGCCATAATTGGAGCTCAACTCGCTGGCATTTACATGATGTACAACAAGCTAAGCATTACATGGATATGTAGATTATATTTGTGCTATATCATACAGAGATTTTCATCCTCTATTGAATGAGTATTCTGTAGTCGTTGCTGCCCGTTTGCAATATTCTTACATCTTGCCATTGTCTCTCAGCTTGCAGTGAAGCTAAGGCGCTGATTGTCAGCTGACTGATAAACCCTAATTTTAATTATCATTCAGCATGTGTGTGTGTATGTGTGTGTGTGTGTGTGTAGGCGGACGGAGGGTGGCAGAGGTGCAGACAAATGTCACTGGCCGTTATAAATGGCGCTTATCGAATTTAAATTTTTCGCCGCTGTTGTTGCTGCTGTCACACACACACACACACACACACACACACACACTCACACGCTGTGCAAACAGCAAACAAAAGCCACCCAAAAACGCTATCAGCATAATAAGCAACAGCGACAACAACAACAACAACAACAACAACAGCAGCAACCGCAAAACTAAAACTAAAACAAAGGCAAAAACCAAGAGGAAAAAAAAATCAGCCAAAACACAGCAACAACTTCGACAGCGACAAGTAAAATAGCAACAACAATAACAACAATAAACATAAAAGCAACAACAAACAGCCCAAAAAAAAAAAAAACAAACAAAACCACGGCCAAAAATTTCTCACGCTTTTCTCTAGCGTGCAAAGGCGCGCACTCTATAAACACAC